>NW_027597000.1:0-114907 GCF_964194155.1 Cetorhinus maximus | reverse complement strand
AACATGGAAAAACTCCAACAATTTCAACAACAACCTCAGTAATGAAAAACCAAAAAAAATCAAAAACAACCTCAACAATGAAAAGCACGAAAAAAATCAATAAAAACCTCAACATTGAAAAACTCGAAGACTTTCAACAATTACCACAACAATGAAAAGCACCAAAAAATTCGACAACAAACTCAATATTGAAAATCACCATTAAATTCAACAAAAACCTCAACAATGAAAAACAACAATAAAATTCAACAACAACCTGAATTTTGAAAAACACCAACAGATTTAACAACCTCAAAATTCAAATACATCAACAAATTCAACAACAACCTCAGATTTGAAAAACACCCACAAATTCAACTGCAACCTCAACATTCAAAAACTCCAACAATTTGAATATCAAACTCAACAATGAAAAACACCAACAAATTCAACTGCAACCACAATTTCGAAAAATGCTAAAAGATTCAAAAAAAACATTGAATACACCAAAAAATTCAACAACAACCTCAACATTGAAAAACACCAAAATATTCAATAACAACCTCAACTTTGAAAAGCACGATTCAATTCCAAAACCTCAACATTGAAAAGCACCAAAAAATTCAACTACAACCTCAATATTGTTCATCACCAACAAATTGAACTACAACCTCCACATGCAAAAACACCAACAAATTCAACAAAAACCTCAACAATGGAAAACACCAACAAATCATCAAAAACCTCAACAATGGAAAACACCAACAAATTCAACTACAACCTCAACATTCAAAAACACCAACAAATTCAACAAACACCTCAACATTGGAAGACACCAACAAATTCATCAAAAACCTCAAAAATGAAAAACACCAAAAAATTCATCAACAACCTCAATATTCAAAAGCACCAACAAATTCAACAACCTCAAAATTGAAGAACTCCAAGAAATACAACAACAACCCCAACATTGAAAAACACCAACAAATTCAACAACAACCTCAATATTGAAAATCACCAACAAATTCAACAATGAAAAACATCCAAAAATTCAACAACAACAGCCTCAACAATGAAAAACACCAAAAAATTCAACAACAAACTGAACATTCAAAATCACCAACAAAGTCAACAACAACCTCAACTTTGAAAATCACCAACAAATTCAAAAACCTCAACATGGAATAAACACCATCAAATTCAACCACAACCTCAACATTGAAAATCACCAAAAAATTCAACAAGAACCTCAAAATTCAATAACACCAAACAATAAAAACAACAACCTCAACATTCAAAAACACCAACAAATTCAACCAAAACCTCAACAATGAAAAACACCAAAAAAATCAACAACAACCTCAACATTGAAAAATACAAAATGATTCAAAAAAAAATATTGAATACACCAAAACTTCAACAACAAACTCAACATTGAAAAAAAACAAAATATTCAATAACAACCTCAACTTTGAAATCACGATCCAATTCCAAAACCTCAGCATTGAAAAGCACCAAAAAATTCAACTACAACCTCAATATTGTTCATCACCAACAAATTCAACTACAACTTCAACATGCAAAAACACCAACAAATTCAACAAAACCTCAACAATGGAAAGCACCAACAAATTCATCAAAAACCGCAAAAATGAATAACACCAACAAATTCATCAACAACCTCAACATTCAAAAGCACAAACAAATTCAACAACCTCAACATTGAAGAACTCCAAGAAATACAACAACAACCTCAACAATGAAAAACACCAAAAAATTCAACAACAACCTCAATATTGAAAATCACCAACAAATTCAACAATGAAAAACATCCAAAAATTCAACAACAACAACCTCAACAATGAAAAACACCAAAAAATTCAACAACAAACTGAACATTCAAAATCACCAACAAAGTCAACAACAACCCCAACTTTGAAAAACACCAACAAATTCAAAAACCTCAACATGGAAAAACACCATCAAATTCAACCACAACCTCAACATTGAAAATCACCAAAAAATTCAACAAGAACCTCAACATTCAATAACACCAAACAATCAAAACAACAACCTCAACATTCAAAAACACCAACAAATTCAACCAAAACCTCAACAATGAAAAACACCAGAAAAATCAACAACAACCTCAACATTGATAAATACAAAAAGATTCAAAAAAAAACATTGAATACACCAAAAACTTCAACAACAACCTCAACATTGAAAAACAACAAAATATTCAATAACAACCTCAACTTTGAAATCACGATCCAATTCCAAAACCTCAGCATTGAAAAGCACCAAAATATTCAACTACAACCTCAATATTGTTCATCACCAACAAATTCAACTACAACCTCAACATGCAAAAACACCAACAAATTCAACAAAAACCTCAGCAATGGAAAACACCAACAAATTCATCAAAAACCGCAAAAATGAAAAACACCAACAAATTCATCAACAACCTCAACATTCAAAAGCACAAACAAATTCAACAACCTCAACATTGAAGAACTCCAAGAAATACAACAACAACCTCAACAATGATAAACACCAAAAAATTCAACAACAACCTCAACATTGAAAATCACCAACAAATTCAACAATGAAAAACATCCAAAAATTCAACAACAGCAACCTCAACAATGAAAAACAACAAAAAAGTCAACAACAACCTCAACATTGAAAAACACCAACAAATTCAACAACCACCTCAATATTGAAAATCATCATCAAATTCAACAACAACCTCAACAATGAAAAACATCCAAAAATTCAACAACAACAACCTCAACATTCAAAAACACCAACAAATTCAAAAACAACCTCAACAATGAATAACACCAAAAAATTCAGCAACAATCTCAACATTCAAAAAGACCAAAAAATTCAACGAAAACCTCAAAAATGAAAAACACCAAAAAATTCAACAACAACCTATACTTTGAAAAACTCCAACAAATTCAACAGCCTCAACATTGAAAAAGACCAACATATTCAACAACAACCTCAACAGTGAAAAACACTCAAAAATTCAACATCAACATCAATAATGTAAAACACCAACAAATTCAACATCAACCTCAACTTTGAAAAACAACAACAAATTCAACAAAAACCTCAACATTGAAAAACACCAAAAAATTCCACAACAACCTCAACAATGAAAAACACCAAAAAATTCAACAACAACCTCAACATTCAAAAACAACATAAAATAAAAACAACAACCTCAACATTCAAATACACCAACAAATTCAACCAAAACCTCAACAATGAAAAACACCAAAAAATTCAACAGCAACCTCAACTTTGAAAAACACCAACAAATTCAACAACCTCAACATTGAAAAACACCAACAAATTCAGCAACAACCTAAATATTGAAAAACTCCAACAAATTCATCAACAACCTCAATATTCAAAAGCACAAACAAATTCAACAACCTCAACATTGAAGAACTCCAAGAAATACAACAACAACACCAACATTGAAAAACACCAACAAATTCAACAACAACCTCAATATTGAAAATCACCAACAAATTCAACAATGAAAAACATCCAAAAATTCAACAACAACAACCTCAACAATGAAAAACACCAAAAAATTCAACAACAAACTGAACACTCAAAATCACCAACAAAGTCAACAACAACCTCAACTTTGAAAAACACCAACAAATTCAAAACATCAACATGGAAAAACACCATCAAAGTCAACCACAACCTCAACATTGAAAATCACCAAAAAATTCAACAAGAACCTCAACATTCAATAACACCAAACAATAAAAACAACAACCTCAACATGCAAAAACACCAACAAATTCGACCAAAACCTCAACAATGAAAAACACCAAAAAAATCAACAACAACCTCAACATTGAAAAATACAAAAAGATTCAAAAAAAAACATTGAATGCACCAAAAACTTCAACAACAACCTCAACATTGAAAAACAACAAAATATTCAATAACAACCTCAACTTTGAAATCACGATCCAATTCCAAAACCTCAGCATTGAAAAGCACCAAAAAATTCAACTACAACCTCAATATTGTTCATCACCAACAAATTCAACTACAACCTCAACATGCAAAAACACCAACAAATTCAACAAAAACCTCAACAATGGAAAACACCAACAAATTCATCAAAAACCGCAAAAATGAAAAACACCAACAAATTCATCAACAACCTCAACATTCAAAAGCACAAACAAATTCAACAACCTCAACATTGAAGAACTCCAAGAAATACAACAACAACCTCAACAATGAAAAACACCAAAAAATTCAACAACAACCTCAATATTGAAAATCACCAACAAATTCAACAATGAAGAACATCCAAAAATTCAACAACAACAACCTCAACAATGAAAAACACCAAAAAATTCAACAACAAACTGAACATTCAAAATCACCAACAAAGTCAACAACAACCTCAACTTTGAAAAACACCAACAAATTCAAAAACCTCAACAATGAAAAACACCAAAAAAACAACAACAACCTCAACATTGAAAAATACAAAAAGATTCCAAAAAAAACATTGAATACACCAAAAACTTCAACAACAACCTCAACATTGAAAAACAACAAAATATTCAATAACAACCTCAACTTTGAAATCACGATCCAATTCCAAAACCTCAGCATTGAAAAGCACCAAAAAATTCAACTACAACCTCAATATTGTTCATCACCAACAAATTCAACTACAACCTCAACATGCAAAAACACCAACAAATTCAACAAAAACCTCAACAATGGAAAACACCAACAAATTCATCAAAAACCGCAAAAATGAAAAACACCAACAAATTCATCAACAACCTCAACATTCAAAAGCACAAACAAATTCAACAACCTCAACATTGAAGAACTCCAAGAAATACAACAACAACCTCAACAATGATAAACACCAAAAAATTCAACAACAACCTCAACATTGAAAATCACCAACAAATTCAACAATGAAAAACATACAAAAATTCAACAACAGCAACCTCAACAATGAAAAACAACAAAAAAGTCAACAACAACCTCAACATTGAAAAACACCAACAAATTCAACAACCACCTCAATATTGAAAATCATCATCAAATTCAACAACAACCTCAACAATGAAAAACATCCAAAAATTCAACAACAACAACCTCAACATTCAAAAACACCAACAAATTCAAAAACAACCTCAACAATGAATAACACCAAAAAATTCAGCAACAATCTCAACATTCAAAAAGACCAAAAAATTCAACGAAAACCTCAAAAATGAAAAACACCAAAAAATTCAACAACAACCTATGTTTTGAAAAACTCCAACAAATTCACAGCCTCAACATTGAAAAAGACCAACATATTCAACAACAACCTCAACAGTGAAAAACACTCAAAAATTCAACATCAACATCAATAATGTAAAACACCAACAAATTCAACATCAACCTCAACTTTGAAAAACAACAACAAATTCAACAAAAACCTCAACATTGAAAAACACCAAAAAATTCCCCAACAACCTCAACAATGAAAAACACCAAAAAATTCAACAACAACCTCAACATTCAAAAACAACATAAAATAAAAACAACAACCTCAACATTCAAATACACCAACAAATTCAACCAAAACCTCAACAATGAAAAACACCAAAAAATTCAACAGCAACCTCAACTTTGAAAAACACCAACAAATTGAACAACCTCAACATTGAAAAACACCAACAAATTCAGCAACAACCTCAACATTGAAAAACTCCAACAAATTCAACAACAACCTTAACGATGAAAAACACCAAAAAAAATTCAACATCAACCTCAACATTCAAAAGCACCAAAAAATAAAACCAACAACCTCAACATTCAAAAACACCAACAAATTCAACCAAAACCTCAGCAATGAAAAATACCAAAAAATTCAACAACAGCCTCAACTTTGAAAAACACCAACAAATTCAGCAACCTCAGCATTGAAAAACACCAACAAATTCAACAACAACCTCAACATTGAAAAACTCCAACAAATTCAACAACAACCTCAACAATGAATAACACCAAAAAATTCATCAACAAACTCAACATTCAAAAACACCAACATTTTCAACAACAACATCAGCAATGATAAACATCAAAAAATTCAACAACAACCTCAACAATGAAAAACACCAAATAAATTCAACAACGACCTCAACAATGAAAAACACCAAAAAAATCAATAAAAACCTCAAAATTGAAAAACACCAAAAAATTCCACAACAACCTCAACAATGAAAAACACCAATAAATAAATACAACAACCTCAACATTCAAAAACTCCAACAATATTGTAAAACACCAACCAAAACAACAATCTCAACATTGATAAACTCCAACAAATTCAACAACAACCTCAACATTGATAAACTCCAACAAATTCAACAACAACCTCAACAATGAAAAACTCCTAAAAATTCAACAACAACCTCAACATTCATAAACACCAACAGTTTCAACAACAACCTCAGCAATGAAAAACATCTAAAAATTCAACAACAACCTCAACAATGAAAAACACCAATAAAATTCAACAACAACCATAACATTCAATAACACCAAAAAATAAAAACAGCAACCTCAACAAACAAAAACACCAACAAATTCAACCAAAACCTCAACAATGAAAAACACCAATAAAGTCAACAACAACCTCAACTTTGAAAAACACCAACAAATTCAACAACCTCAACATTGAAAAACGACAACAAATTCAACAACAACCTCAACATTGAAAAACACCAACAATTTCAACAACAACCTCAGCAATGAATAACTTCAAAAAATTCAACAACATTCTCAACAATGAAAAGCACCAAAAAATTCAACAACAAACACAACAATGAAAACCACCAAAAAAAACAATAAAAACATCAACATTGAAAAACTCCAAAAATTTCAACAACTACCACAACATTGAAATACACCAAAAAATTCGACAACAAACGCAACATTGAAAAACACCAAAAAAATTCCACCAACATATTCAACAAAAACCTCAACAATGAAAAACACCAATAAATTCAACAACAACCTTAAGATTGAAAAACACCAACAGATTTAACAACGTCAACATTCAAATATACCAACAAATTCAACAACAACCTCAGCTTTGAAAAACACAAACAAATTCAACAACCTCAGCATTGAAAAACACCAACAAATTCAACAACAACCTCAACATTGAAAAACACCAACAAATTCAACAAGCTCAAAATTGAAAAACACCAACAAATTCAACTGCAACCTCAACTGTGAAAAATACAAAAAAGATCAAAAAAAACCATTGATAACACCAATAAATACAACAACCTCAACATTGAAAATCACCAACAAATTCAACAACAACCTCAGCAATGAAAAACATCAAAAAATTCAACAACCTCAACATTCACAAACACCAGCAATTTCAACAACAACCTCAACAATGAAAAACATCAAAAAATTCAACAACAACCTCAACAATGAAAAACACCAAAAAAATTCATCAACAACCTCAACATTGAAAAACAGCAAAAAAAATCAATAAAAACCTCAACATTGAAAAACACCAAAAAATTCAACAACAACCTCAACATTCAAAAACAACATAAAATAAAAACAACAACCTCAACATTCAAATACACCAACAAATTCAACCAAAACCTCAACAATGAAAAACAACAAAAAATTCCACAGCAACCTCAACTTTGAAAAACAACAACAAATTCAACAACCTCAACATTGAAAATCACCAACAAATTCAGCAACAACCTCAACATTGAAAAACTCCAACAAATTCAACAACAATCTCAACAATGAAAAGCATCAAAAAATTCAACAACAACCTCAACAATGAAAAACACTAAAAAATTCAACAACAACCTCAACATTCAAAAACACCAATAAATAAATACAACAACCTCAACATTGAAAAACACCAACAAATTCAACAACAACCTCAACAATGATAAACATCCAAAAATTCTACAACAGCAACCTCAACAATGAAAAACGCCTAAAAATTCAACATCAAATTCATCTTTGCAAAAAACCAACAAATTCAACAACCTCAACATTAAAAAACACCAACAAATTCAACAACAACCTCAACATTGAAAATCTCCAACAAATTCAACCAAAACCTCAACAATGAAAAACACCAAAAAATTCAACAACAACCTCAACATTCAAAAACACCAAAAAATAAATACAACAACCTCAACATTCAAAAACACCAACAAATACTGGCAAAACCTCAACAATGAAAAAAACCAACAAATGCATCAACAAACTCAACTTTGAAAAACAGCAACACATACAACAACCTCAACATTGAAAAACACCAACAAATTCAACAACAACCTCAGCATTGAAAAACTCCAACAAATTCAACAACAACCTCAACAATGAAAAACACCAAAAAATTCAACAACAACCTCAACATTCAAAAACACCAACAATTTCAACAACAACCTCAGCAATGAAAAACATCTAAAAATCCAACAACAACCTCAACAATGCAAAACAACAAAAAAATTCAACAAAAACCTTAACATTCAAAAATACCAAAAAATAAACACAACAACCTCAAAATTCAAAAACACCAATAAATTCAACCAAAACCTCAACAATGAAAAACACCAAAAAATTCAACAACAACCTCAACATTCAAAAACACCAATAAATTCAACAAACTCAACATTGAAAAACGCCAACAAGTTCAACAACAACCTCAACATGGAAAAACTCCAACAATTTCAACAACAACCTCAGTAATGAAAAACCAAAAAAAATCAAAAACAACCTCAACAATGAAAAGCACGAAAAAAATCAATAAAAACCTCAACATTGAAAAACTCGAAGACTTTCAACAATTACCACAACAATGAAAAGCACCAAAAAATTCGACAACAAACTCAATATTGAAAATCACCATTAAATTCAACAAAAACCTCAACAATGAAAAACAACAATAAAATTCAACAACAACCTGAATTTTGAAAAACACCAACAGATTTAACAACCTCAAAATTCAAATACATCAACAAATTCAACAACAACCTCAGATTTGAAAAACACCCACAAATTCAACTGCAACCTCAACATTCAAAAACTCCAACAATTTGAATATCAAACTCAACAATGAAAAACACCAACAAATTCAACTGCAACCACAATTTCGAAAAATGCTAAAAGATTCAAAAAAAACATTGAATACACCAAAAAATTCAACAACAACCTCAACATTGAAAAACACCAAAATATTCAATAACAACCTCAACTTTGAAAAGCACGATTCAATTCCAAAACCTCAACATTGAAAAGCACCAAAAAATTCAACTACAACCTCAATATTGTTCATCACCAACAAATTGAACTACAACCTCCACATGCAAAAACACCAACAAATTCAACAAAAACCTCAACAATGGAAAACACCAACAAATTCATCAAAAACCTCAACAATGGAAAACACCAACAAATTCAACTACAACCTCAACATTCAAAAACACCAACAAATTCAACAAACACCTCAACATTGGAAGACACCAACAAATTCATCAAAAACCTCAAAAATGAAAAACACCAAAAAATTCATCAACAACCTCAATATTCAAAAGCACCAACAAATTCAACAACCTCAAAATTGAAGAACTCCAAGAAATACAACAACAACCCCAACATTGAAAAACACCAACAAATTCAACAACAACCTCAATATTGAAAATCACCAACAAATTCAACAATGAAAAACATCCAAAAATTCAACAACAACAGCCTCAACAATGAAAAACACCAAAAAATTCAACAACAAACTGAACATTCAAAATCACCAACAAAGTCAACAACAACCTCAACTTTGAAAATCACCAACAAATTCAAAAACCTCAACATGGAATAAACACCATCAAATTCAACCACAACCTCAACATTGAAAATCACCAAAAAATTCAACAAGAACCTCAAAATTCAATAACACCAAACAATAAAAACAACAACCTCAACATTCAAAAACACCAACAAATTCAACCAAAACCTCAACAATGAAAAACACCAAAAAAATCAACAACAACCTCAACATTGAAAAATACAAAAAGATTCAAAAAAAAATATTGAATACACCAAAACTTCAACAACAACCTCAACATTGAAAAACAACAAAATATTCAATAACAACCTCAACTTTGAAATCACGATCCAATTCCAAAACCTCAGCATTGAAAAGCACCAAAATATTCAACTACAACCTCAATATTGTTCATCACCAACAAATTCAACTACAACCTCAACATGCAAAAACACCAACAAATTCAACAAAAACCTCAGCAATGGAAAACACCAACAAATTCATCAAAAACCGCAAAAATGAAAAACACCAACAAATTCATCAACAACCTCAACATTCAAAAGCACAAACAAATTCAACAACCTCAACATTGAAGAACTCCAAGAAATACAACAACAACCTCAACAATGAAAAACACCAAAAAATTCAACAACAACCTCAATATTGAAAATCACCAACAAATTCAACAATGAAAAACATCCAAAAATTCAACAACAACAACCTCAACAATGAAAAACACCAAAAAATTCAACAACAAACTGAACATTCAAAATCACCAACAAAGTCAACAACAACCCCAACTTTGAAAAACACCAACAAATTCAAAAACCTCAACATGGAAAAACACCATCAAATTCAACCACAACCTCAACATTGAAAATCACCAAAAAATTCAACAAGAACCTCAACATTCAATAACACCAAACAATCAAAACAACAACCTCAACATTCAAAAACACCAACAAATTCAACCAAAACCTCAACAATGAAAAACACCAGAAAAATCAACAACAACCTCAACATTGATAAATACAAAAAGATTCAAAAAAAAACATTGAATACACCAAAAACTTCAACAACAACCTCAACATTGAAAAACAACAAAATATTCAATAACAACCTCAACTTTGAAATCACGATCCAATTCCAAAACCTCAGCATTGAAAAGCACCAAAATATTCAACTACAACCTCAATATTGTTCATCACCAACAAATTCAACTACAACCTCAACATGCAAAAACACCAACAAATTCAACAAAAACCTCAGCAATGGAAAACACCAACAAATTCATCAAAAACCGCAAAAATGAAAAACACCAACAAATTCATCAACAACCTCAACATTCAAAAGCACAAACAAATTCAACAACCTCAACATTGAAGAACTCCAAGAAATACAACAACAACCTCAACAATGATAAACACCAAAAAATTCAACAACAACCTCAACATTGAAAATCACCAACAAATTCAACAATGAAAAACATACAAAAATTCAACAACAGCAACCTCAACAATGAAAAACAACAAAAAAGTCAACAACAACCTCAACATTGAAAAACACCAACAAATTCAACAACCACCTCAATATTGAAAATCATCATCAAATTCAACAACAACCTCAACAATGAAAAACATCCAAAAATTCAACAACAACAACCTCAACATTCAAAAACACCAACAAATTCAAAAACAACCTCAACAATGAATAACACCAAAAAATTCAGCAACAATCTCAACATTCAAAAAGACCAAAAAATTCAACGAAAACCTCAAAAATGAAAAACACCAAAAAATTCAACAACAACCTATACTTTGAAAAACTCCAACAAATTCAACAGCCTCAACATTGAAAAAGACCAACATATTCAACAACAACCTCAACAGTGAAAAACACTCAAAAATTCAACATCAACATCAATAATGTAAAACACCAACAAATTCAACATCAACCTCAACTTTGAAAAACAACAACAAATTCAACAAAAACCTCAACATTGAAAAACACCAAAAAATTCCACAACAACCTCAACAATGAAAAACACCAAAAAATTCAACAACAACCTCAACATTCAAAAACAACATAAAATAAAAACAACAACCTCAACATTCAAATACACCAACAAATTCAACCAAAACCTCAACAATGAAAAACACCAAAAAATTCAACAGCAACCTCAACTTTGAAAAACACCAACAAATTCAACAACCTCAACATTGAAAAACACCAACAAATTCAGCAACAACCTAAATATTGAAAAACTCCAACAAATTCATCAACAACCTCAATATTCAAAAGCACAAACAAATTCAACAACCTCAACATTGAAGAACTCCAAGAAATACAACAACAACACCAACATTGAAAAACACCAACAAATTCAACAACAACCTCAATATTGAAAATCACCAACAAATTCAACAATGAAAAACATCCAAAAATTCAACAACAACAACCTCAACAATGAAAAACACCAAAAAATTCAACAACAAACTGAACACTCAAAATCACCAACAAAGTCAACAACAACCTCAACTTTGAAAAACACCAACAAATTCAAAACATCAACATGGAAAAACACCATCAAAGTCAACCACAACCTCAACATTGAAAATCACCAAAAAATTCAACAAGAACCTCAACATTCAATAACACCAAACAATAAAAACAACAACCTCAACATGCAAAAACACCAACAAATTCGACCAAAACCTCAACAATGAAAAACACCAAAAAAATCAACAACAACCTCAACATTGAAAAATACAAAAAGATTCAAAAAAAAACATTGAATGCACCAAAAACTTCAACAACAACCTCAACATTGAAAAACAACAAAATATTCAATAACAACCTCAACTTTGAAATCACGATCCAATTCCAAAACCTCAGCATTGAAAAGCACCAAAAAATTCAACTACAACCTCAATATTGTTCATCACCAACAAATTCAACTACAACCTCAACATGCAAAAACACCAACAAATTCAACAAAAACCTCAACAATGGAAAACACCAACAAATTCATCAAAAACCGCAAAAATGAAAAACACCAACAAATTCATCAACAACCTCAACATTCAAAAGCACAAACAAATTCAACAACCTCAACATTGAAGAACTCCAAGAAATACAACAACAACCTCAACAATGAAAAACACCAAAAAATTCAACAACAACCTCAATATTGAAAATCACCAACAAATTCAACAATGAAGAACATCCAAAAATTCAACAACAACAACCTCAACAATGAAAAACACCAAAAAATTCAACAACAAACTGAACATTCAAAATCACCAACAAAGTCAACAACAACCTCAACTTTGAAAAACACCAACAAATTCAAAAACCTCAACAATGAAAAACACCAAAAAAACAACAACAACCTCAACATTGAAAAATACAAAAAGATTCCAAAAAAAACATTGAATACACCAAAAACTTCAACAACAACCTCAACATTGAAAAACAACAAAATATTCAATAACAACCTCAACTTTGAAATCACGATCCAATTCCAAAACCTCAGCATTGAAAAGCACCAAAAAATTCAACTACAACCTCAATATTGTTCATCACCAACAAATTCAACTACAACCTCAACATGCAAAAACACCAACAAATTCAACAAAAACCTCAACAATGGAAAACACCAACAAATTCATCAAAAACCGCAAAAATGAAAAACACCAACAAATTCATCAACAACCTCAACATTCAAAAGCACAAACAAATTCAACAACCTCAACATTGAAGAACTCCAAGAAATACAACAACAACCTCAACAATGATAAACACCAAAAAATTCAACAACAACCTCAACATTGAAAATCACCAACAAATTCAACAATGAAAAACATACAAAAATTCAACAACAGCAACCTCAACAATGAAAAACAACAAAAAAGTCAACAACAACCTCAACATTGAAAAACACCAACAAATTCAACAACCACCTCAATATTGAAAATCATCATCAAATTCAACAACAACCTCAACAATGAAAAACATCCAAAAATTCAACAACAACAACCTCAACATTCAAAAACACCAACAAATTCAAAAACAACCTCAACAATGAATAACACCAAAAAATTCAGCAACAATCTCAACATTCAAAAAGACCAAAAAATTCAACGAAAACCTCAAAAATGAAAAACACCAAAAAATTCAACAACAACCTATGTTTTGAAAAACTCCAACAAATTCACAGCCTCAACATTGAAAAAGACCAACATATTCAACAACAACCTCAACAGTGAAAAACACTCAAAAATTCAACATCAACATCAATAATGTAAAACACCAACAAATTCAACATCAACCTCAACTTTGAAAAACAACAACAAATTCAACAAAAACCTCAACATTGAAAAACACCAAAAAATTCCCCAACAACCTCAACAATGAAAAACACCAAAAAATTCAACAACAACCTCAACATTCAAAAACAACATAAAATAAAAACAACAACCTCAACATTCAAATACACCAACAAATTCAACCAAAACCTCAACAATGAAAAACACCAAAAAATTCAACAGCAACCTCAACTTTGAAAAACACCAACAAATTGAACAACCTCAACATTGAAAAACACCAACAAATTCAGCAACAACCTCAACATTGAAAAACTCCAACAAATTCAACAACAACCTTAACGATGAAAAACACCAAAAAAAATTCAACATCAACCTCAACATTCAAAAGCACCAAAAAATAAAACCAACAACCTCAACATTCAAAAACACCAACAAATTCAACCAAAACCTCAGCAATGAAAAATACCAAAAAATTCAACAACAGCCTCAACTTTGAAAAACACCAACAAATTCAGCAACCTCAGCATTGAAAAACACCAACAAATTCAACAACAACCTCAACATTGAAAAACTCCAACAAATTCAACAACAACCTCAACAATGAATAACACCAAAAAATTCATCAACAAACTCAACATTCAAAAACACCAACATTTTCAACAACAACATCAGCAATGATAAACATCAAAAAATTCAACAACAACCTCAACAATGAAAAACACCAAATAAATTCAACAACGACCTCAACAATGAAAAACACCAAAAAAATCAATAAAAACCTCAAAATTGAAAAACACCAAAAAATTCCACAACAACCTCAACAATGAAAAACACCAATAAATAAATACAACAACCTCAACATTCAAAAACTCCAACAATATTGTAAAACACCAACCAAAACAACAATCTCAACATTGATAAACTCCAACAAATTCAACAACAACCTCAACATTGATAAACTCCAACAAATTCAACAACAACCTCAACAATGAAAAACTCCTAAAAATTCAACAACAACCTCAACATTCATAAACACCAACAGTTTCAACAACAACCTCAGCAATGAAAAACATCTAAAAATTCAACAACAACCTCAACAATGAAAAACACCAATAAAATTCAACAACAACCATAACATTCAATAACACCAAAAAATAAAAACAGCAACCTCAACAAACAAAAACACCAACAAATTCAACCAAAACCTCAACAATGAAAAACACCAATAAAGTCAACAACAACCTCAACTTTGAAAAACACCAACAAATTCAACAACCTCAACATTGAAAAACGACAACAAATTCAACAACAACCTCAACATTGAAAAACACCAACAATTTCAACAACAACCTCAGCAATGAATAACTTCAAAAAATTCAACAACATTCTCAACAATGAAAAGCACCAAAAAATTCAACAACAAACACAACAATGAAAACCACCAAAAAAAACAATAAAAACATCAACATTGAAAAACTCCAAAAATTTCAACAACTACCACAACATTGAAATACACCAAAAAATTCGACAACAAACGCAACATTGAAAAACACCAAAAAAATTCCACCAACATATTCAACAAAAACCTCAACAATGAAAAACACCAATAAATTCAACAACAACCTTAAGATTGAAAAACACCAACAGATTTAACAACGTCAACATTCAAATATACCAACAAATTCAACAACAACCTCAGCTTTGAAAAACACAAACAAATTCAACAACCTCAGCATTGAAAAACACCAACAAATTCAACAACAACCTCAACATTGAAAAACACCAACAAATTCAACAAGCTCAAAATTGAAAAACACCAACAAATTCAACTGCAACCTCAACTGTGAAAAATACAAAAAAGATCAAAAAAAACCATTGATAACACCAATAAATACAACAACCTCAACATTGAAAATCACCAACAAATTCAACAACAACCTCAGCAATGAAAAACATCAAAAAATTCAACAACCTCAACATTCACAAACACCAGCAATTTCAACAACAACCTCAACAATGAAAAACATCAAAAAATTCAACAACAACCTCAACAATGAAAAACACCAAAAAAATTCATCAACAACCTCAACATTGAAAAACAGCAAAAAAAATCAATAAAAACCTCAACATTGAAAAACACCAAAAAATTCAACAACAACCTCAACATTCAAAAACAACATAAAATAAAAACAACAACCTCAACATTCAAATACACCAACAAATTCAACCAAAACCTCAACAATGAAAAACAACAAAAAATTCCACAGCAACCTCAACTTTGAAAAACAACAACAAATTCAACAACCTCAACATTGAAAATCACCAACAAATTCAGCAACAACCTCAACATTGAAAAACTCCAACAAATTCAACAACAATCTCAACAATGAAAAGCATCAAAAAATTCAACAACAACCTCAACAATGAAAAATACCAAAAAAAATTCAACAACAACCTCAACATTCAAAAGCACCAAAAAATAAAACCAACAACCTCAACATTGAAAAGCACCAACAAATTCAACCAAAACCTCAACAATGAAAAATACCAAAAATTCAACAACAGCCTCAACTTTGAAAAACACCAACAAATTCAGCAACCTCAGCATTGATAAACACCAACAAATTCAACAACAACCTCAACATTGAAAAACTCCAACATATTCAACAACAACCTCAACAATGAATAACACCAATAAATTCATCAACAAACTCAACATTCAAAAACATCAACATTTTCAACAACAACCTCAGCAATGATGAACATCAAAAAATTCAACAACAACCTCAACAATGAAAAACACCAAATAAATTCAACAACGACCTCAACAATGAAAAACACCAAAAAAATCAAGAAAAACCTCAAAATTGAATACCACCAAAAAATTCCACAGCAACCTCAACAATGAAAAACACCAAATAATAAATACAACAACCTCAACATTCAAAAACACCAACAATATTGAAAAACACCAACCAATACAACAATCTCAAAATTGAAAAACTCCAACAAATTCAACAACAACCTCAACATTGAAAAACTCCAGCAAATTCAACAACAACCTCAACAATGAAAAACTCCAAAAAATTCAACAACAACTTCAACATTCCCAAACACCAGCAATTTCAACAACAACCTCAACAATGAAAAACATCAAAAAATTCAACAACAACCTCAACAATGAAAAACACCAAAAAAATTCATCAACAACCTCAACAATGAAAAACAGCAAAAAAAAACAATAAAAATCTCAACATTGAAATACACCAAAAAATTCAACAACAACCTCAACATTCAAAAACAACATAAAATAAAAACAACAACCTCAACATTCAAATACACCAACAAATTCAACCAAAACCTCAACAATGAAAAACAACCAAAAATTCAACAGCAACCTCAACTTTGAAAAACAACAACAAATTCAACAACCTCAACATTGAAAAACACCAACAAATTCAGCAACAACCTCAACATTGAAAAACTCCAACAAATTCAACAACAATCTCAACAATGAAAAACATCAAAAAATTCAACAACAACCTCAACAATGAAAAACACCAAAAAAATTCATCAACAACCTCAACAATGAAAAACAGCAAAAAAAAATCAATAAAAATCTCAACATTGAAATACACCAAAAAATTCAACAACAACCTCAACATTCAAAAACAACATAAAATAAAAACAACAACCTCAACATTCAAATACACCAACAAATTCAACCAAAACCTCAACAATGAAAAACAACAAAAAATTCAACAGCAACCTCAACTTTGAAAAACAACAACAAATTCAACAACCTCAACATTGAAAAACACCAACAAATTCAGCAACAACCTCAACATTGAAAAACTCCAACAAATTCAACAACAACCTCAACAATGAAAAATACCAAAAAAAATTCAACAACAACCTCAACATTGAAAAGCACCAGAAAATAAAACCAACAACCTCAACATTGAAAAGCACCAACAAATTCAACCAAAACCTCAACAATGAAAAATACCAAAAATTCAACAACAGCCTCAACTTTGAAAAACACAACAAATTCAGCAACCTCAGCATTGAAAAACACCAACAAATTCAACAACAACCTCAACATTGAAAAACTCCAACATATTCAACAACAACCTCAACAATGAATAACACCAAAAAATTCATCAACAAACTCAACATTCAAAAACATCAACATTTTCAACAACAACCTCAGCAATGATAAACATCAAAAAATTCAACAACAACCTCAACAATGAGAAACACCAAATAAATTCAACAACGACCTCAACAATGAAAAACACCAAAAAAATCAAGAAAAGCCTCAAAATTGAATAACACCAAAAAATTCCACAGCAACCTCAACAATGAAAAAAACCAAAAAATAAATACAACAACCTCAACATTCAAAAACACCAACAATATTGAAAAACACCAACCAATACAACAATCACGACATTGAAAAACTCCAACAAATTCAACAACAACCTCATCATTGAAAAACTCCAACAAATTCAACAACAACCTCAACAATGAAAAACTCCAAAAAATTCAACAACAACCTCAACATTCATAAACACCAACAATTTCAACAACAACCTCAGCAATGAAAAACATCTAAAAATTCAACAACAACCTCAACAATGAAAAATACCAATAAAAATCAACAGCAACCTTAACATTCAATCACACCAAAAAATAAAAACAACAACATCAACAACCAAAAACACCAACAAATTCAACCAAAACCTCAACAATGAAAAACACCAAAAAAGACAACAACAACCTCAACTTTGAAAAACACCAACAAATTCAACAACCTCAACATTGAAAAACGACAACAAATTAAACAACAACCTCAACATTCAAAAACACCAACAATTTCAACAACAACCTCAGCAATGAAAAACTTCAAAAAATTCAACAACATCCTCAACAATGAAAAGCACCAAAAAAATTCAACAACAAATACAACAATGAAAACCACCAAAAAAATCAATAAAAACATCAACATTCAAAAACACCAACAATTTTAACAACAACCTCAGCAATGAAAAACATCTAAAAATTCAACAAAAACCTCAACAATGAAAAACACCAAAAAAATTCAACAAAACCTTATCATTCAAAAACACCAAAAAATAAAAACAACAACCTCAAAATTCAAAAACACCAAAAAAATCAACCAAAACCTCAACAATGAAAAACACCAAAAAATTCAACAACAATCTCAACTTTGAAAAACAGCAACAAATTCAACAAACTCAACATTGAAAAACGCCAACAAATTCAACAACAACCTCAACCTTGAAAAACTCCAACAAATTCAACAACATCCTCAACAATGAAAAACGCCAAAAAATTCAACAATAACCTCAACATTAAAAAACAACAACAATTTCAACAACAACCTCAATAATGAAAAACATCAAAAAGTTCAACAACAACCTCAACGATGAAAAACAGGTAAAAAATCAATAAAAACCTCAACAGTGAAAAACTCCAAGAATTTCAACAATTACCACAACAATGAAAAACACCAAAAAATTCGACAACAAACTCAATATTGAAAATGACCATCAAATTCAACAAAAACCTCAACAATGAAAAACACCAATAAAATTCAACAACAACCTCAATTTTGAAAAACACCAACAGATTTAACAACCTCAACATTCAAATACACCAACAAATTCAAAAACAACCTCAGCTTTGAAAAACACCAACAAATTCAACTGCAACATCAACATTCAAAAACGTCAACAATTTGAATAACAAACTCAACAATGAAAAACACCAACAAATTCAACTGCAAACACAATCTTGAAAAATACAAAAAGATTCAAAAAAAACATTGAATACACCAAAAAATTCAACAACAACCTCAACATTGAAAAACACCAAAATATTAGGCAACAACCTCAACTTTGAACAGCACGATCCAATTCCTAAACCTCAACTTTGAAAAGCACCAAAAAATTCAACTACAACCTTAATATTGTTAATCACCAAAAAATTCAACTACAACCTCAAATTTCAAAGACACCAACAAATTCAACAAAAACCTCAACAATGGAAAACACCAACAAATTCAACAAAAACCTCAACAATGGAAAACACCAACAAATTCATCAAAAACCTCAACAATGAAAAACACCAAAAAATTCATCAACAACCTCAACATTCAAAAGCATCAACAAATTCAACAACCTCAACATTGAAGAACTCCAAGAAATACAACAACAACCTCAACAATGAAAAACACCAAAAAATTCAACAACAACCCCAACATTGAAAAACACCAACAAATTCAACAACAACCTCAATATTGAAAATCACCAACAAATGCAACAATGAAAAACATCCAAAAATTCAACAACAACAACCTCAACAATGAAAAACACCAAAAAATTCAACAACATACTGAACATTGAAAATCACCAACAAATTCAACAACAACCTCAACTTTGAAAAATACCAACAAATTCAAAAACCTCAACATGGAAAAACACCAACAAATTCAACCACAACCTCAACATTGAAAATCAGCAAAAAATTCAACAAGAACCTCAACATTCAAAAACAACAAACAATAAAAACAAGAACCTCAACATTCAAAAACACCAACAAATTCAACCAAAACCTCAACAATGAAAAACACCAAAAAAATCAACAACAACCTCAACATTGAAAAATACAAAAAGATTCAAAAAAAAACATTGAATACACCAAAAAATTCAACAACAATCTCAACATTGAAAATCAACAAAATATTCAATAACAACCTCAACTTTGTAAAGCACGATCCAATTCCAAAAACTCAACATTGAAAAGCACCAAAAAATTCAACTACAACCTCAATATTGTTAATCACCAATAAATTCAACCACAATCTCAACATTCAAAAACACCAACAAATTCAACAATAACCTCAATATTCGAAAACACCAACAAATTCATCAAAAACCTTAACAATGAAAAACACCAACAAATTCAACTACAACCTCAACATTCAAAAACACAAACAAATTCAACAAAAACCTGCAACAATGGAAACACAAACAAATTCATCAAAAACCTCAAAAATGAAAAACACCAAAAAAATTCATCAACAACCTCCACATTCAAAAACACAAACAAATTCAACAACAACCTCAAATATGAAAAACACCAAAAAATTCATCAACAACCTGAACATTCAGAAGCACAACCAAATTCAACAACCTCAACAATGAAAAACACCAAAAAATTCAACAACGAAAAACATCCAAACATTCAACAACAACAACCTCAACAATGAAAAACACCAAAAAATTCAACAACAACCTCAACATTGAAAATCACCTACAAATTCAACAACAACCTCAATATTGAAAATGACCATCTTATTCAACAACAACCTCAACAATGAAAAACATCCAAAAATTCAACAACAACAACAACCTCAACATTCAAAAACACCAACAAATTCAAAAACAACCTAAACAATGAATAACACCAAAAAATTCATCAACAATCACAACATTCAAAAAGACCAAAAAATTCAACGAAAACCTCAAAAATGAAGAACATGAAAAAATTCAACAATAACCTCTACTTTGAAAAATACCAACAAATTCAACAGCCTCAACATTGAAAAAGACCAACAAATTCAACAACAACCTCAACCATGAATAAACCAAAAAATTCAACAACAACCTCAACAATGAAAAACACCAACAAATTCAACAACAACCTCAAAATTCAAAAACTCCAACAAATTCAACAAAAACCTCAACATTGAAAAACACAAAAAAATTCAACAATAACCTCAACAATGAAAAACACCAATAAATTCAACAACAACCTCAACATTCAAAAACACCAACAATTTCAACAACAACCACAGCAATGAAAAACAACAATAAATTCAACAACAACATCAACAATGAAAAACACGAAAAAAATTCAAAAACAACCTCAACAATGAAAAACACCAAAAAAGATCAATAAAAACCTCAGCATTGAAAAACACCAACAAATTCAACAACCTCAACATTGAAGAACTGCAATTAATACAACAACAACCTCAACAATGACAAACACCAAAAAATTCAACAACAACCCCAACATTGAAAAACACCAACAAATTCAACAACAACCTCAATATTGAAAATCACCAACAAATTCAACAATGAAAAACATCCAAAAATTCAACAACAACAACAACCTCAACAATGAAAAACACCAAAAAATTCACCAACAAACTGAACATTGAAAATCAACAACAAATTCAACAACAAACTCAACTTTGAAAAACACCAACAAATTCAAAAACCTCAACATGGAAAAACACCAACAAATTCAACCACAACCTCAACATTGAAAATCACCAAAAAATTCAACAACAACCTCAACATTCAAAAACACCAACAAATTCAACCAAAACCTCATCAATGAAAAACACCAAAAAAATCAACAAAAACTTCAACATTGAAAAATACAAAAAGATTAAAAAAAAAACATTGAATACACCAAAAAATTTAACAACAATCTCAACAATGAAAATCAACAAATTATTCAATAACAACTTCAACTTTGAAAAGTACGATCCAATTCCAAAACCTCAACATTGAAAAGCACCAAAAAATTCAACTACAACCTCAATATTGTTTATCACCAACAAATTCAACCACAACCTCAACATTCAAAAACATCAACAAATTCAACATTGGAAAATACCAACAAATTCATCAATAACCTCAACAATGAAGAACACCAACAAATTCAACAACAAACTGAACATTCAAAAAAACAAACAAATTCAACAAAAACCTCAACAATGGAATACACCAACAAATTCAAAAACCTCAACATGGAAAAACACCAACAAATTCAACCACAACCTCAACATTGAAAATCAGCAAAAAATTCAACAAGAACCTCAACATTCAATAACAACAAACAATAAAAACAAGAACCTCATCATTCAAAAACACCAACAAATTCGACCAAAACCTCAACAATGAAAAACACCAAAAAAATCAACAACAACCTCAACATTGAAAAATACAAAAAGATTCAAAAAAAAACATTGAATACACCAAAAAATTCAACAACAATCTCAACATTGAAAATCAACAACATATTGAATAACAACCTCAACTTTGAAAAGCACGATCCAATTCCAAAACCTCAACATTGCAAAGCACCAAAAAATTCAACTACAACCTCAATATTGTTAATCACCAACAAATTCAACCACAACTTCAACATTCAAAAACACCAACAAATTCTACAATAACCTCAATATTCGAAAACACCAACAAATTCATCAAAAACCTCAACAATGAAAAACACCAACAAATTCAACTACAACCTCAACATTCAAAAACACAAACAAATTCAACAAAAACCTGCAACAATGGAAACACAAACAAATTCATCAAAAACCTCAAAAATGAAAAACACCAAAAACATTCATCAACAACCTCCACATTCAAAAACACAATCAAATTCAACAACAACCTCAAATATGAAAAACACCAAAAAATTCATCAACAACCTGAACATTCAGAAGTACAACCAAATTCAACAACCTCAACAATGAAAAACACCAAAAAATTCAACAATGAAAAACATCCAAACAGTCAACAACAACAACCTCAACATTGAAAAACACCAAAAAATTCAACAACAACCTCAACATTGAAAAACGCCTACAAATTCAACAACAACCTCAATATTGAAAATCACCATCTAATTCAACAACAACCTCAACAATGAAAAACATCCAAAAAATTCAACAACAACAACCACAACTTTCAAAAACACCAACAAATTCAAAAACAACCTCAACAATGAATAACACCAAAAAATTCATCAACAATCACAACATTCAAAAAGACCAAAAAATTCAACAACAACCTCAAAAATGATAAACATCCAAAAATTCAACAACAACAACCTCAACATTCAAAAACACCAACAAATTCAAAAACAACCTCAACAATGAATAACACCAAAAAATTCATCAACAATCACAACATTCAAAAAGACCAAAAAATTCAACGAAAACCTCTACTTTGAAAAACACCAACAAATTCAACAGCCTCAACATTGAAAAAGACCAACATATTCAACAACAACCTCAAAAGTGAAAAGCACCAAAAAATTCAACAACAACCTCAGCATTCAAAAACACCAACAAATTCAACAACAACCTCAACCATGAAAAACACCAAAAAATTCAACAACAACCTCAACATTGAAAAACACCAACAAATTCAACAACAACCTCAAAATTCAAAAACTCCAACAAATTCAACAAAAAACTCAACATTGAAAAAGACCAAAAAATTCCACAACAACCTCAACAATGAAAAACTCCAAAAAATTCGACAAGAACCTCAACATTCAATAACACCAAAAGATAAAAACAACAACCTCAACATTCAAAAACACCAACAAATTCAACCAAAACCTCAACAATGAAAAAACCAAAAAAATCAACAACAACCTCAACTTTGAAAAACTCCAGCAAATTCAACAACCTCATCATTGAAAAACACCAACAAATTCAACAATAACCTCAACATTGAAAAGCTCCAGCAAGTTCAACAACAACCTCAACAATGAAAAACACCAAAAAATTCAACAACAACCTCAACATTCAAAAACACCAACAATTTCAACAACAACCACAGCAATGAAAAACAACAATAAATTCAACAACAACATCAACAATGAAAAACACGAAAAAAATTCAAAAACAACCTCAACAATGAAAAACACCAAAAAAGATCAATAAAAACCTCAGCATTGAAAAACACCAACAAATTCAACAACCTCAACATTGAAGAACTGCAATTAATACAACAACAACCTCAACAATGACAAACACCAAAAAATTCAACAACAACCCCAACATTGAAAAACACCAACAAATTCAACAACAACCTCAATATTGAAAATCACCAACAAATTCAACAATGAAAAACATCCAAAAATTCAACAACAACAACAACCTCAACAATGAAAAACACCAAAAAATTCACCAACAAACTGAACATTGAAAATCAACAACAAATTCAACAACAAACTCAACTTTGAAAAACACCAACAAATTCAAAAACCTCAACATGGAAAAACACCAACAAATTCAACCACAACCTCAACATTGAAAATCACCAAAAAATTCAACAACAACCTCAACATTCAAAAACACCAACAAATTCAACCAAAACCTCATCAATGAAAAACACCAAAAAAATCAACAAAAACCTCAACATTGAAAAATACAAAAAGATTAAAAAAAAAACATTGAATACACCAAAATATTTAACAACAATCTCAACAATGAAAATCAACAAAATATTCAATAACAACTTCAACTTTGAAAAGCACGATCCAATTCCAAAACCTCAACATTGAAAAGCACCAAAAAATTCAACTACAACCTCAATACTGTTTATCACCAACAAATTCAACCACAACCTCAACATTCAAAAACATCAACAAATTCAACAATAACCTCAACAATGGAAAATACCAACAAATTCATCAATAACCTCAACAATGAAGAACACCAACAAATTCAACAACAAACTGAACATTCAAAAAAACAAACAAATTCAACAAAAACCTCAACAATGGAATACACCAACAAATTCAGAAACCTCAACATGGAAAAACACCAACAAATTCAACCACAACCTCAACATTGAAAATCAGCAAAAAATTCAACAAGAACCTCAACATTCAATAACAACAAACAATAAAAACAAGAACCACATCATTCAAAAACACCAACAAATTCAACCAAAACCTCAACAATGAAAAACACCAAAAAAATCAACAACAACCTCAACATTGAAAAATACAAAAAGATTCAAAAAAAAACATTGAATACACCAAAAAATTCAACAACAATCTTAACATTGAAAATCAACAACATATTGAATAACAACCTCAACTTTGAAAAGCACGATCCAATTCCAAAACCTCAGCATTGCAAAGCACCAAAAAATTCAACTACAACCTCAATATTGTTAATCACCAACAAATTCAACCACAACTTCAACATTCAAAAACACCAACAAATTCTACAATAACCTCAACATTGGAAAATACCAACAAATTCATCAAAAACCTCAACAATGAAAAACACCAACAAATTCAAATACAACCTCAACATTCAAAAACACAAAAAAAATCAACAAAAACCTGCAACAATGGAAACACAAACAAATTCATCAAAAACCTTAAAAATGAAAAACACCAAAAAATTCATCAACAACCTCAAAAATGATAAACATCCAAAAATTCAACAACAACAACCTCAACATTCAAAAACACCAACAAATTCAAAAACAACCTCAACAATGAATAACACCAAAAAATTCATCAACAATCACAACATTCAAAAAGACCAAAAAATTCAACGAAAACCTCTACTTTGAAAAACACCAACAAATTCAACAGCCTCAACATTGAAAAAGACCAACATATTCAACAACAACCTCAAAAGTGAAAAGCACCAAAAAATTCAACAACAACCTCAACATTGAAAAACGCCTACAAATTCAACAACAACCTCAATATTGAAAATCACCATCTAATTCAACAACAACCTCAACAATGAAAAACATCCAAAAAATTCAACAACAACAACCACAACTTTCAAAAACACCAACAAATTCAAAAACAACCTCAACAATGAATAACACCAAAAAATTCATCAACAATCACAACATTCAAAAAGACCAAAAAATTCAACAACAACCTCAAAAATGATAAACATCCAAAAATTCAACAACAACAACCTCAACATTCAAAAACACCAACAAATTCAAAAACAACCTCAACAATGAATAACACCAAAAAATTCATCAACAATCACAACATTCAAAAAGACCAAAAAATTCAACGAAAACCTCTACTTTGAAAAACACCAACAAATTCAACAGCCTCAACATTGAAAAATACCAACATATTCAACAACAACCTCAAAAGTGAAAAGCACCAAAAAATTCAACAACAACCTCAGCATTCAAAAACACCAACAAATTCAACAACAACCTCAACCATGAAAAACACCAAAAAATTCAACAACAACCTCAACAATGAAAAACACCAACAAATTCAACAACAACCTCAAAATTCAAAAACTCCAACAAATTCAACAAAAAACTCAACATTGAAAAAGACCAAAAAATTCCACAACAACTTCAACAATGAAAAACTCCAAAAAATTCAACAAGAACCTCAACATTCAATAACACCAAAAGATAAAAACAACAACCTCAACATTCAAAAACACCAACAAATTCAACCAAAACCTCAACAATGAAAAAACCAAAAAAATCAACAACAACCTCAACATTGAAAAACTCCAGCAAATTCAACAACCTCATCATTGAAAAACACCAACAAATTCAACAATAACCTCAACATTGAAAAGCTCCAGCAAGTTCAACAACAACCTCAACAATGAAAAACACCAAAAAATTCAACAACAACCTCAACATTCAAAAACACCAACAATTTCAACAACAACCACAGCAATGAAAAACAACAATAAATTCAACAACAACATCAACAATGAAAAACACGAAAAAAATTCAAAAACAACCTCAACAATGAAAAACACCAAAAAATATCAATAAAAACCTCAGCATTGAAAAACACCAACAAATTCAACAACCTCAACATTGAAGAACTGCAATTAATACAACAACAACCTCAACAATGAAAAACACCAAAAAATTCAACAACAACCCCAACATTGAAAAACACCAACAAATTCAACAACAACCTCAATATTGAAAATCACCAACAAATTCAACAATGAAAAACATCCAAAAATTCAACAACAACAACAACCTCAACAATGAAAAACACCAAAAAATTCACCAACAAACTGAACATTGAAAATCAACAACAATTTCAACAACAAACTCAACTTTGAAAAACACCAACAAATTCAAAAACCTCAACATGGAAAAACAACAACAAATTCAACCACAACCTCAACATTGAAAATCACCAAAAAATTCAACAACAACCTCAACATTCAAAAACACCAACAAATTCAACCAAAACCTCAACAATGAAAAACACCAAAAAAATCAACAAAAACCTCAACATTGAAAAATACAAAAAGATTCAAATAAAAACATTGAATACACCAAAAAATTCAACAACAATCTCAACATTGAAAATGAACAAAATATTCAATAACAACCTCAACTTTGAAAAGCACGATCCATTTCCAAAACCTCAGCATTGAAAAGCACCAAAAAATTCAACTACAACCTCAATATTGTTAATCACCAACAAATTCGACCACAACCTCAACATTCAAAACCACCAACAAATTCAACAATAACCTCAACAATGGAAAACACCAACAAATTCATCAAAAACCTCAAAAATGAAAAACACCAAAAAATTCATCAACAACCTCAACATTCAAAAACACAAACAAATTCAGCAACAACCTCAAATATGAAAAATACCAAAAAATTCATCAACAACCTCAACATTGAAAAACACCAACAAATTCAACAAAAACCTCAACAATGGAAAACACCAGCAAATTCATCAAAAAGCTCAAAAATGAAAAACACCAAAAAATTCATCAACAACCTGAACATTCAAAAGCACAAACAAATTCAACAACCTCAACATTGAAGAACTCCAAGAAGTACAACAATAACCTCAACAATGAAAAACACCAAAAAATTCAACAATGAAAAACATCCAAACATTCAACAACAACAACCTCAACAATGAAAAACACCAAAAAATTCAACAACAACCTCAACATTGAAAAACACCTACAAATTCAACAACAACCTCAATATTGAAAATCACCATCTAATTCAACAACAACCTCAACAATGAAAAACATCCAAAAATTCAACAACAACAACCTCAACATTCAAAAACACCAACAAATTCAAAAACAACCTCAACAATGAATAACACCAAAAAATTCATCAACAATCACAACATTCAAAAAGACCGAAAAATTCAACGAAAACCTCAAAAATGAAAAACACCAAAAAATTCAACAACAACCTCTACTTTGAAAAACACCAACAAATTCAACCACAACCTCAACATTGAAAATCAGCAAAAAATTCAACAAGAACCTCAACATTCAATAACAACAAACAATAAAAACAAGAACCTCATCATTCAAAAACACCAACAAATTCAACCAAAACCTCAACAATGAAAAACACCAAAAAAATCAACAACAACCTCAACATTGAAAAATACAAAAAGATTCAAAAAAAAACATTGAATACACCAAAAAATTCAACAACAATCTCAACATTGAAAATCAACAACATATTGAATAACAACCTCAACTTTGAAAAGCACGATCCAATTCCAAAACCTCAGCATTGCAAAGCACCAAAAAATTCAACTACAACCTCAATATTGTTAATCACCAACAAATTCAACCACAACTTCAACATTCAAAAACACCAACAAATTCTACAATAACCTCAACATTGGAAAATACCAACAAATTCATCAAAAACCTCAACAATGAAAAACACCAACAAATTCAAATACAACCTCAACATTCAAAAACACAAAAAAAATCAACAAAAACCTGCAACAATGGAAACACAAACAAATTCATCAAAAACCTTAAAAATGAAAAACACCAAAAAATTCATCAACAACCTCAACATTCAAAAACACAAACAAATTCAACAACAACCTCAAATATGAAAAACACCAAAAAATTCATCAACAACCTGAACATTCAGAAGCACAACCAAATTCAACAACCTCAACAATGAAAAACACCAAAAAATTCAACAATGAAAAACATCCAAACAGTCAACAACAACCTCAACATTGAAAAACACCAAAAAATTCAACAACAACCTCAACATTGAAAAACGCCTACAAATTCAACAACAACCTCAATATTGAAAATCACCATCTAATTCAACAACAACCTCAACAATGAAAAACATCCAAAAAATTCAACAACAACAACCACAACTTTCAAAAACACCAACAAATTCAAAAACAACCTCAACAATGAATAACACCAAAAAATTCATCAACAATCACAACATTCAAAAAGACCAAAAAATTCAACAACAACCTCAAAAATGATAAACATCCAAAAATTCAACAACAACAACCTCAACATTCAAAAACACCAACAAATTCAAAAACAACCTCAACAATGAATAACACCAAAAAATTCATCAACAATCACAACATTCAAAAAGACCAAAAAATTCAACGAAAACCTCTACTTTGAAAAACACCAACAAATTCAACAGCCTCAACATTGAAAAAGACCAACATATTCAACAACAACCTCAAAAGTGAAAAGCACCAAAAAATTCAACAACAACCTCAGCATTCAAAAACACCAACAAATTCAACAACAACCTCAACCATGAAAAACACCAAAAAATTCAACAACAACCTCAACAATGAAAAACACCAACAAATTCAACAACAACCTCAAAATTCAAAAACTCCAACAAATTCAACAAAAAACTCAACATTGAAAAACACCAAAAAATTCCACAACAACCTCAACAATGAAAAACTGCAAAAAATTCAACAAGAACCTCAACATTCAATAACACCAAAAGATAAAAACAACAACCTCAACATTCAAAAACACCAACAAATTCAACCAAAACCTCAACAATGAAAAAACCAAAAAAACCAACAACAACCTCAACTTTGAAAAACTCCAGCAAATTCAACAACCTCATCATTGAAAAACACCAACAAATTCAACAATAACCTCAACATTGAAAAGCTCCAGCAAGTTCAACAACAACCTCAACAATGAAAAACACCAAAAAATTCAACAACAACCTCAACATTCAAAAACACCAACAATTTCAACAACAACCACAGCAATGAAAAACAACAATAAATTCAACAACAACATCAACAATGAAAAACACGAAAAAAATTCAATAACAACCTCAACAATGAAAAACACCAAAAAAGATCAATAAAAACCTCAACATTGAAAAACACCAACAAATTCAACAACCTCAACATTGAAGAACTGCAAGAAATACAACAACAACCTCAACAATGAAAAACACCAAAAAATTCAACAACAACCCCAACATTGAAAAACACCAACAAATTCAACAACAACCTCAATATTGAAAATCACCAACAAATTCAACAATGAAAAACATCCAAAAATTCAACAACAACAAGCTCAACAATGAAAAACACCAAAAAATTCACCAACAAACTGAAAATTGAAAATCAACAACAAAGTCAACAACAACCTCAACTTTGAAAAACACCAACAAATTCAAAAACCTCAACATGGAAAAACACCAACAAATTCAACCACAACCTCAACATTGAAAATCACCAAAAAATTCAACAAGAACCTTAACATTCAATAACACCAAACAATAAAAACAACAACCTCAACATTCAAAAACACCAACAAATTCAACCAAAACCTCAACAATGAAAAACACCAAAAAAAATCAACAAAAACCTCAACATTGAAAAATACAAAAAGATTCAAATAAAAACATTGAATACACCAAAAAATTCAACAACAATCTCAACATTGAAAATGAACAAAATATTCAATAACAACCTCAACTTTGAAAAGCACGATCCATTTCCAAAACCTCAGCATTGAAAAGCACCAAAAAATTCAACTACAACCTCAATATTGTTAATCACCAACAAATTCGACCACAACCTCAACATTCAAAACCACCAACAAATTCAACAATAACCTCAACAATGGAAAACACCAACAAATTCATCAAAAACCTCAAAAATGAAAAACACCAAAAAATTCATCAACAACCTCAACATTCAAAAACACAAACAAATTCAGCAACAACCTCAAATATGAAAAATACCAAAAAATTCATCAACAACCTCAACATTGAAAAACACCAACAAATTCAACAAAAACCTCAACAATGGAAAACACCAGCAAATTCATCAAAAAGCTCAAAAATGAAAAACACCAAAAAATTCATCAACATCCTGAACATTCAAAAGCACAAACAAATTCAACAACCTCAACATTGAAGAACTCCAAGAAGTGCAACAATAACCTCAACAATGAAAAACACCAAAAAATTCAACAATGAAAAACATCCAAACATTCAACAACAACAACCTCAACAATGAAAAACACCAAAAAATTCAACAACAACCTCAGCATTGAAAAACACCTACAAATTCAACAACAACCTCAATATTGAAAATCACCATCTAATTCAACAACAACCTCAACAATGAAAAACATCCAAAAATTCAACAACAACAACCTCAACATTCAAAAACACCAACAAATTCAAAAACAACCTCAACAATGAATAACACCAAAAAATTCATCAACAATCACAACATTCAAAAAGACCGAAAAGTTCAACGAAAACCTCAAAAATGAAAAACACCAAAAAATTCAACAACAACCTCTACTTTGAAAAACACCAACAAATTCAACAGCCTCAACATTGAAAAAGACCAACATATTCAACAACAACCTCAAAAGTGAAAAGCACCAAAAAATTCAACAACAACCTCAGCATTCAAAAACACCAACAAATTCAACAACAACCTCAACCGTGAAAAACACCAAAAAATTCAACAACAACCTCAACAATGAAAAACACCAACAAATTCAACAACAACCTCAAAATTCAAAAACTCCAACAAATTCAACAAAAAACTCAACATTGAAAAACACCAAAAAATTCCACAACAACCTCAACAATGAAAAACTGCAAAAAATTCAACAAGAACCTCAACATTCAATAACACCAAAAGATAAAAACAACAACCTCAACATTCAAAAACACCAACATATTCAACCAAAACCTCAACAATGAATAAACCAAAAAAACCAACAACAACCTCAACTTTGAAAAACTCCAGCAAATTCAACAACCTCATCATTGAAAAACACCAACAAATTCAACAATAACCTCAACATTGAAAAGCTCCAGCAAGTTCAACAACAACCTCAACAATGAAAAACACCAAAAAATTCAACAACAACCTCAACATTCAAAAACACCAACAATTTCAACAACAACCACAGCAATGAAAAACAACAATAAATTCAACAACAACATCAACAATGAAAAACACGAAAAAAATTCAATAACAACCTCAACAATGAAAAACACCAAAAAAGATCAATAAAAACCTCAACATTGAAAAACACCAACAAATTCAACAACCTCAACATTGAAGAACTGCAAGAAATACAACAACAACCTCAACAATGAAAAACACCAAAAAATTCAACAACAACCCCAACATTGAAAAACACCAACAAATTCAACAACAACCTCAATATTGAAAATCACCAACAAATTCAACAATGAAAAACATCCAAAAATTCAACAACAACAACCTCAACAATGAAAAACACCAAAAAATTCACCAACAAACTGAACATTGAAAATCAACAACAAAGTCAACAACAACCTCAACTTTGAAAAACACCAACAAATTCAAAAACCTCAACATGGAAAAACACCAACAAATTCAACCACAACCTCAACATTGAAAATCACCAAAAAATTCAACAAGAACCTTAACATTCAATAACACCAAACAATAAAAACAACAACCTCAACATTCAAAAACACCAACAAATTCAACCAAAACCTCAACAATGAAAAACACCAAAAAAATCAACAAAAACCTCAACATTGAAAAATACAAAAAGATTCAAACAAAAACATTGAATACACCAAAAAATTCAACAACAATCTCAACATTGAAAATGAACAAAATATTCAATAACAACCTCAACTTTGAAAAGCACGATCCATTTCCAAAACCTCAGCATTGAAAAGCACCAAAAAATTCAACTACAACCTCAATATTGTTAATCACCAACAAATTCGACCACAACCTCAACATTCAAAACCACCAACAAATTCAACAATAACCTCAACAATGGAAAACACCAACAAATTCATCAAAAACCTCAAAAATGAAAAACACCAAAAAATTCATCAACAACCTCAACATTCAAAAACACAAACAAATTCAGCAACAACCTCAAATATGAAAAATACCAAAAAATTCATCAACAACCTCAACATTGAAAAACACCAACAAATTCAACAAAAACCTCAACAATGGAAAACACCAGCAAATTCATCAAAAAGCTCAAAAATGAAAAACACCAAAAAATTCATCAACAACCTGAACATTCAAAAGCACAAACAAATTCAACAACCTCAACATTGAAGAACTCCAAGAAGTACAACAATAACCTCAACAATGAAAAACACCAAAAAATTCAACAATGAAAAACATCCAAACATTCAACAACAACCTCAACAATGAAAAACACCAAAAAATTCAACAACAACCTCAACATTGAAAAACACCTACAAATTCAACAACAACCTCAATATTGAAAATCACCATCTAATTCAACAACAACCTCAACAATGAAAAACATCCAAAAATTCAACAACAACAACCTCAACATTCAAAAACACCAACAAATTCAAAAACAACCTCAACAATGAATAACACCAAAAAATTCATCAACAATCACAACATTCAAAAAGACCGAAAAATTCAACGAAAACCTCAAAAATGAAAAACACCAAAAAATTCAACAACAACCTCTACTTTGAAAAACACCAACAAATTCAACAGCCTCAACATTGAAAAAGACCAACATATTCAACAACAACCTCAGCAATGAAAATCATGAAAAAATTCAACAACAACCTCAACCATGAAAAGCACCAAAAAATTCAACAACAACCTCAACAATGAAAAACACCGACAAATTCATCAAGAACCTCAACATTCAATAACACCAAAAGATAAAAACAACAACCTCAACCTTCAAAAACACCAACAAATTCAACCAAAACCTCAACAATGAAAAAACCAAAAAAATCAACAACAACCTCAACTTTGAAAAACACCAACAAATTCAACAGCCTCAACATTGAAAAAGACCAACATATTCAACAACAACCTCAAAAGTGAAAAGCACCAAAAAATTCAACAACAACCTCAGCATTCAAAAACACCAACAAATTCAACAACAACCTCAACCATGAAAAACACCAAAAAATTCAACAACAACCTCAACAATGAAAAACACCAACAAATTCAACAACAACCTCAAAATTCAAAAACTCCAACAAATTCAACAAAAAACTCAACATTGAAAAACACCAAAAAATTCCACAACAACCTCAACAATGAAAAACTGCAAAAAATTCAACAAGAACCTCAACATTCAATAACACCAAAAGATAAAAACAACAACCTCAACATTCAAAAACACCAACATATTCAACCAAAACCTCAACAATGAATAAACCAAAAAAACCAACAACAACCTCAACTTTGAAAAACTCCAGCAAATTCAACAACCTCATCATTGAAAAACACCAACAAATTCAACAATAACCTCAACATTGAAAAGTTCCAGCAAGTTCAACAACAACCTCAACAATGAAAAACACCAAAAAATTCAACAACAACCTCAACATTCAAAAACACCAACAATTTCAACAACAACCACAGCAATGAAAAACAACAATAAATTCAACAACAACATCAACAATGAAAAACACGAAAAAAATTCAATAACAACCTCAACAATGAAAAACACCAAAAAAGATCAATAAAAACCTCAACATTGAAAAACACCAACAAATTCAACAACCTCAACATTGAAGAAATGCAAGAAATAGAACAACAACCTCAACAATGAAAAACACCAAAAAATTCAACAACAACCCCAACATTGAAAAACACCAACAAATTCAACAACAACCTCAATATTGAAAATCACCAACAAATTCAACAATGAAAAACATCCAAAAATTCAACAACAACAACCTCAACAATGAAAAACACCAAAAAATTCACCAACAAACTGAACATTGAAAATCAACAACAAAGTCAACAACAACCTCAACTTTGAAAAACACAAACAAATTCAAAAACCTCAACATGGAAAAACACCAACAAATTCAACCACAACCTCAACATTGAAAATCACCAAAAAATTCAACAAGAACCTTAACATTCAATAACACCAAACAATAAAAACAACAACCTCAACATTCAAAAACACCAACAAATTCAACCAAAACCTCAACAATGAAAAACACCAAAAAAATCAACAAAAACCTCAACATTGAAAAATACAAAAAGATTCAAATAAAAACATTGAATAAACCAAAAAATTCAACAAGAATCTCAACATTCAAAATGAACAAAATATTCAATAACAACCTCAACTTTGAAAAACACGATCCATTTACAAAACCTCAGCATTGAAAAGCACCAAAAAATTCAACTACAACCTCAATATTGTTAATCACCAACAAATTCAACCGGAACCTCAACATTCAAAACCACCAACAAATTCAACAATAACCTCAACATTGGAAAATACCAACAAATTCATCAAAAACCTCAACAATGCAAAACACCAACAAATTCAACTACAACCTCAACATTCAAAAACACAAACAAATTCAACAAAAACCTCAACAATGGAAAACACCAACAAATTCATCAAAAACCTCAAAAATGAAAAACACCAAAAAATTCATCAACAACATCAACATTCAAAAACACAAACAAATTCAGCAACAACCTCAAATATGAAAAATACCAAAAAATTCATCAACAACCTCAACATTGAAAAACACCAACAAATTCAACAAAAACCTCAACAATGGAAAACACCAACAAATTCATCAAAAAGCTCAAAAATGAAAAACACCAAAAAATTCATCAACAACCTGAACATTCAAAAGCACAAACAAATTCAACAACCTCAACATTGAAGAACTCCAAGAAGTGCAACAATAACCTCAACAATGAAAAACACCAAAAAATTCAACAATGAAAAACATCCAAACATTCAACAACAACAACCTCAACAATGAAAAACACCAAAAAATTCAACAACAACCTCAACATTGAAAAACACCTACAAATTCAACAACAACCTCAATATTGAAAATCACCATCTAATTCAACAACAACCTCAACAATGAAAAACATCCAAAAATTCAACAACAACAACCTCAACATTCAAAAACACCAACAAATTCAAAAACAACCTCAACAATGAATAACACCAAAAAATTCATCAACAATCACAACATTCAAAAAGACCGAAAAATTCAACGAAAACCTCAAAAATGAAAAACACCAAAAAATTCAACAACAACCTCTACTTTGAAAAACACCAACAAATTCAACAGCCTCAACATTGAAAAAGACCAACATATTCAACAACAACCTCAGCAATGAAAATCATGAAAAAATTCAACAACGACCTCAACCATGAAAAGCACCAAAAAATTCAACAACAACCTCAACAATGAAAAACACCGACAAATTCATCAAGAACCTCAACATTCAATAACACCAAAAGATAAAAACAACAACCTCAACCTTCAAAAACACCAACAAATTCAACCAAAACCTCAACAATGAAAAAACCAAAAAAATCAACAACAACCTCAACTTTGAAAAACACCAACAAATTCAACAGCCTCAACATTGAAAAAGACCAACATATTCAACAACAACCTCAAAAGTGAAAAGCACCAAAAAATTCAACAACAACCTCAGCATTCAAAAACACCAACAAATTCAACAACAACCTCAACCATGAAAAACACCAAAAAATTCAACAACAACCTCAACAATGAAAAACACCAACAAATTCAACAACAACCTCAAAATTCAAAAACTCCAACAAATTCAACAAAAAACTCAACATTGAAAAACACCAAAAAATTCCACAACAACCTCAACAATGAAAAACTGCAAAAAATTCAACAAGAGCCTCAACATTCAATAACACCAAAAGATAAAAACAACAACCTCAACATTCAAAAACACCAACATATTCAACCAAAACCTCAGCAATGAATAAACCAAAAAAACCAACAACAACCTCAACTTTGAAAAACTCCAGCAAATTCAACAACCTCATCATTGAAAAACACCACAAATTCAACAATAACTTCAACATTGAAAAGTTCCAGCAAGTTCAACAACAACCTCAACAATGAAAAACACCAAAAAATTCAACAACAACCTCAACATTCAAAAACACCAACAATTTCAACAACAACCACAGCAATGAAAAACAACAATAAATTCAACAACAACATCAACAATGAAAAACACGAAAAAAATTCAATAACAACCTCAACAATGAAAAACACCAAAAAAGATCAATAAAAACCTCAACATTGAAAAACACCAACAAATTCAACAACCTCAACATTGAAGAACTGCAAGAAATACAACAACAACCTCAACAATGAAAAACACCAAAAAATTCAACAACAACCCCAACATTGAAAAACACCAACAAATTCAACAACAACCTCAATATTGAAAATCACCAACAAATTCAACAATGAAAAACATCCAAAAATTCAACAACAACAACCTCAACAATGAAAAACACCAAAAAATTCACCAACAAACTGAACATTGAAAATCAACAACAAAGTCAACAACAACCTCAACTTTGAAAAACACCAACAAATTCAAAAACCTCAACATGGAAAAACACCAACAAATTCAACCACAACCTCAACATTGAAAATCACCAAAAAATTCAACAAGAACCTTAACATTCAATAACACCAAACAATAAAAACAACAACCTCAACATTCAAAAACACCAACAAATTCAAGCAAAACCTCAACAATGAAAAACACCAAAAAAATCAACAAAAACCTCAACATTGAAAAATACAAAAAGATTCAAATAAAAACATTGAATACACCAAAAAATTCAACAACAATCTCAACATTGAAAATGAACAAAATATTCAATAACAACCTCAACTTTGAAAAGCACGATCCATTTCCAAAACCTCAGCATTGAAAAGCACCAAAAAATTCAACTACAACCTCAATATTGTTAATCACCAACAAATTCAACCACAACCTCAACATTCAAAACCACCAACAAATTCAACAATAACCTCAACAATGGAAAACACCAACAAATTCATCAAATACCTCAAAAATGAAAAACACCAACAAATTCAACTACAACCTCTACATTCAAAAACACAAACAAATTCAACAAAAACCTCAACAATGGAAAACACCAACAAATTCATCAAAAACCTCAAAAATGAAAAACACCAAAAAATTCATCAACAACCTGAACATTTAAAAGCACAAACAAATTCAACAACCTCAACATTGAAGAACTCCAAGAAGTACAACAATAACCTCAACAATGAAAAACACCAAAAAATTCAACAATGAAAAACATCCAAACATTCAACAACAACAACCTCAACAATGAAAAACACCAAAAAAATTCAACAACAACCTCAACATTGAAAAACACCTACAAATTCAACAACAACCTCAATATTGAAAATCACCATCTAATTCAACAACAACCTCAACAATGAAAAACATCCAAAAATTCAACAACAACAACCTCAACATTCAAAAACACCAACAAATTCAAAAACAACCTCAACAATGAATAACACCAAAAAATTCATCAACAATCACAACATTCAAAAAGACCGAAAAATTCAACGAAAACCTCAAAAATGAAAAACACCAAAAAATTCAACAACAACCTCTACTTTGAAAAACACCAACAAATTCAACAGCCTCGACATTGAAAAAGACCAACATATTCAACAACAACCTCAAAAGTGAAAAACACCAAAAAATTCAACAACAACCTCAGCATTCAAAAACACCAACAAATTCAACAACAACCTCAACCATGAAATACATCAAAAAATCCAACAACAACCTCAACATTGAAAAACACAAACAAATTCAACAACAACCTCAAAATTCAAAAACTCCAACAAATTCAGCAAAAACCTCAACATTGAAAATCACCAAAAAATTCAACAAGAACCTCAACATTAAATAACACCAAAAGATAAAAACAACAACCTCAACCTTCAAAAACACCAACAAATTCAACCAAAACCTCAACAATGAAAAAACCAAAAAAATCAACAACAACCTCAACTTTGAAAAACTCCAGCAAATTAACAACCTCAACATTGAAAACCTCCAACAAGTTCAACAACAACCTCAACAATGAAAAACACCAAAACATTCAACAACAACCTCAACATTAATCAACACCAACAAATTCAACAACAACCTCAACAATGAAAAACACCAAAAAATTCAACAACAACAACCTCAACAATGAAAAACACCAAAAAATTCAACAACAAACTCATCTTTGAAAAAAACCAACAAATTCAACAACCTCAACATTATAAAACACCAACAATTTCAACAACAACCTCAATAATGAAAAACATCAAAAAGTTCAACAACATCCTCAACAATGAAAAACACCAAAAAAATTCAACAACAACCTCAACGATGAAAAACAGGAAAAAAGTCAATAGAAACCTCAACATTGTAAAACTCCAAGAATTTCAACAATTACCTCAACAATGAAAAACACCAAAAAATTCGACAACAAACTCAATATTGAAAATCACCATCAAATTCAACAAAAACCTCAACAATGAAAAACACCAATAAAATTCAACAACAACCTCAATTTTGAAAAACACCAACAGATTTAAAAACCTGAACATTCAAATACACCAACAAATTCAACAACAACCTCAGCTTTGAAAAACACCAACAGATTCAACTGCAACCTCAACATTCAAAAACTCCAAGAAATTCAAAAGCAACCTGAACATTAAAAAACACCAACAATTTCAACAACCACCTCAACTTTGAAAAACACCAAAAACTTCAACAACCTCAACTGTGAAAAAGGCAAAAAGATTCAAAAAAAAAACATTGAATACACTAACAGATTCAACAAGAACCTCAATATTGAAAACCAAAAACAAATTCAACAGCAACCTCAACATTCAAGAACACCAACAAATTCAACAACAACCTCAAAATTGAAAATCATCAAAGTATTCAACAACAAACTCAACTTTGAAAAACACCGACAAATTCAAAAACCCCAACATTGAAAAAAACCAACAAATTCAACTACAACTACAACATTGAAAATCACCACCAAATTCAACAACAACCTCAACAATGAAAAACATCAAAAAATTCAACAACAACCTCAACATTCAAAAACACCAACAAATTCAACAAAAACCTCAACAGTGAAAAACACCAAAACATTCAACAACAACCTCAACTTTGAAAAACACCAACAGATTCAACAACCTCAACATTCAAAAACACCAACAAATTAAACAGCAACCTCAACAATGAAAAACAACAAAAAATTCAACAACAACCTCAACATTGAAAAACTCCAACAATTTCAACAACAACCTCAACAATGAAAAACATCACAAAACTCAACAGCAACCTCAAAATTCAAAAGCACCAACAAATTCAACAAATACCTCAACAATGAAAAACATAAAAAAATTCAACAATATCCTCAACTTTGAAAAACACCAGCAAATTCAACAACCTCAACATTGAAAAACAACAACAAAATCAACAACAACCTCAGCAATGAAAACCAACAAAAAATTCAATAACAAACTCATTTTTGAAAAACACCAACAAAATGAACTCCAACTTCAACTTTGAAAAATACAAAATCGTTAAAAAAAAAAGCATTGATAACACTAATAAATTCAACAACAACCTCAATATTGAAAATCACCAACAAATTCAACAACAAACTCAACTTTGCAAAACACCAACAATTTCAAGAAAAACCTCAACAATGAAAAACACTAACAAATTCAACAAACTCAACATGGAAAAACAGCAACAAATTCAACCGCAACCTCAAGTATGAAAAATACAGAAAAGATCATAAAAAATAAATGATAACACCAATAAATTCAAAAACAACCTCGATATTGAAAATCACCAACAAATTGAACAACAACCAAAACAATGAGAAACATCAAAAAATTCAACAACAACAACAACCTCAACAATGAAAAACACCTAAATATTCAATAACAACCTCAACATTGAAGAACTCGAACAATTTCAACAACAACCTCAACAATGAAATACACCAAAAAATTGAACGACAACCTCAACTTTGAAAAACACCGACAAATTTAACAACCTCAACATTTATAAACACTAACAATTCAACTGCAACCTCAATATTGAAAAATAAAAAAAAATTCAAAAAAAACCATTGATAACGCCAAAAAATTCAACAACACCCTCAATATTGAAAATCACCAACAACTTCAACAACAACCACAATATTGCAAAAAACCAACAAATTCAACAAAAACCTCAACAATGAGAAACACCAAAAAATTCAACAACAACCTCAACTTTGAAAAACAATAACAAGTTCACAAGCTCAACATTGAAAAACACCAACAAATCCAACTGCAACCTCAACTTTCAAAAATTCAAAAAAGTTTTAAAAAAACATTGATAACACCAATAAATTCAACAACAACCTCAATATTGAAAATCATCATAAAATTCAACAACAACTTCAACAATGAAAAACACGAACAAATTCATCGACAACCTCAACTTTGAAAATCATCATAAAATTCAACAACAACTTCAACATTCAAAAACATCAACAAGTTAAACAAAAACCTCAACAATGAAAGACGCCAAAAAATTCAACAACAACTTCAACAATGAAAAATATCAAAAATTTCAACAACTACAACCTCAACAACGAAAAACACCAAAAACTTCAACAACAGCCTCAACATTGAAAAACTCCAAAAAATTCAACAACAACCTCAACAATGAAAAACACGAACAAATTCATCGACAACCTCAACTTTGAAAATCATCATAAAATTCAACAACAACTTCAACATTCAAAAACATCAACAAGTTAAACAAAAACCTCAACAATGAAAGACGCCAAAAAATTCAACAACAACCTCAACTTTGAAAAACACCAACAAATTCAACAACCTCAACATTGAAAAAAACAACTACTGAACAACAACCTCAACAATGAAAAACACCAATAAAATTTTTCATCAACAACCTCACCACTGCAAAACACCGAAAAGTTCAACAGCAACAACAACATTGAAAAAATCCAAAAATGTCAACAAAAACCTCAACAATGAAAAATACCAACAAATTCAACAACAATCGCAACAATGAAAAACACCAAAAAATTCAACAACAGCCTCAACATTGAAAATCACCAACAAATTCAACAACAACCTCAACAATGAAAAACACCAAAAAATTCAACAACAACCTCAACTTTGAAAATCATCATAAAATTCAACAACAACTTCAACATTCAAAAACACCAACAAGTTAAACAAAAACCTCAACAATGAAAAACACCAAAAAATTCAACAACAACCTCAACTTTGAAAAACACCGACAAATTCAGCAACCTCAACATTGAAAAAGACGAGCAAATTCAACAACAACCTCAACAATGAAAAACATCAAAAATCTCAACAACAACCTCAATATGCAAAAACACTAACAAATTAAACAAAAACCACAACAATGAAAAACACCAAAAAATTCAACAACAACCTCAACTTTGAAAAACACCAACAAATTCAACAACCTCAACATTCAAAAAAAACAGCTATTGAACAACAACCTCAACAATGAAAATCACCAGTAAAATTCATCATCAACAACCTCACCACTGCAAAACACCGAAAAGATCAACAACAACCACAACATTGAAACAATCCAAAAATGTCAACAAAAACCTCAACAATGAAAAACACCAACAAATTCAACAAAAACCGCAACAATGAAAAACACCAAAAAATACAACAATAAACTCAACATTGAAAATCACCAACAAATTGAACAACAACCTCAACAATGAAAAACATCAAAAAATTCAACAACAACCTAAATACTGAAAAACATCAAAAAATTCAACAACAACCTTAACATTCAAAAACACCAACAAATCCAACAAAAACCTCAACAATGAAAAACACCAAAAATTCAACAACACCCTCAACTTTGAAAAACATCAACAAATTCAACAACCTCAACATTGAAAAACAACAACAAATTCAACAACAACCTCAATTATGAAAAACACCAACAAAGTCAACAACAACCTCAATACTGAAAATCACCAACAAATTCAACAACAACCTCAACATTCAATAACACCAACAAATTCAACAACAACCTCAACAATTAAAAAAACTAATAATTTCAATAACAACCTCAACTTTGAAAAATACCAACAAATTCAACAACCTCAACATTGAAAAACACCAACAAATTCAACAACAACCTCAACTTTGAAAATCATCATAAAATTCAACAACCAATTCAACATTCAAAAACACCAACACGTTAAACAAAAACCTCAGCAATGAAAAACACCAAAAAATTCAACAACAACCTCAACTTTGAAAAACATCAAAAAATTCAACACCAACCTCAATATTCAAAAACACCAACAAATTCAACAAAAACCTTCACAATGAAAAAGACCAAAAAATTCAACAACAATCTCAAATTTGAAAATACGCCAACAAATTCAACTGCAACCTCAACTTTGAAAAATACAAAAAAATTCCAAAAAAACCATTGATAACACCAATAAATTCAACAACAACCTCAATATTGAAAATCACCAACTTATTCAACAGCAACCTCAACAATGAGAAACATCAAAAATTTCAACAACTACAACCTCAACAACGAAAAATACCAAAAAATTCAACAACAGCCTCAACATTGAAAAACTCCAAAAAATTCAACAACAACCTCAACAATGAAAAACACGAACAAATTCATCGACAACCTCAACTTTGAAAATCATCATAAAATTCAACAACAACTTCAACATTCAAAAACATCAACAAGTTAAACAAAAACCTCAACAATGAAAGACGCCAAAAAATTCAACAACAACCTCAACAATGAAAAACATCAAAAATTTCAACAACTACAACCTCAACAACGAAATACACCAAAAAATTCAACAACAGCCTCAACACTGAAAAACTCCAAAAAATTCAACAACAACCTCAACAATGAAAAACACGAACAAATTCATCGACAACCTCAACTTTGAAAATCATCATAAAATTCAACAACAACTTCAACATTCAAAAACATCAACAAGTTAAACAAAAACCTCAACAATGAAAGACGCCAAAAAATTCAACAACAACCTCAACTTTGAGAAACACCAACAATTTCAACAACCTCAACATTGAAAAAGACGAGCAAATTCAACAACAACCTCAACAATGAAAAACATCAAAAATCTCAACAACAACCTCAATGTGCAAAAACACTAACAAATTAAACAAAAACCTCAACAATGAAAAACACCAAAAAATTCAACAACAACCTCAACTTTGAAAAACACCAACAAATTCAACAACCTCAACATTGAAAAAAACAACTACTGAACAACAACCTCAACAATGAAAAACACCAATAAAATTAATCATCAACAACCTCACCACTGCAAAACACCGAAAAGATCAACAGCAACCACAACATTGAAAAAATCCAAAAATGTCAACAAAAACCTCAACAATGAAAAACACCAACAAATTCAACAACAATCGCAACAATGAAAAACACCAAAAAATTCAACAACAGCCTCAACATTGAAAATCACCAACAAATTCAACAACAACCTCAACAATGAAAAACACCAAAAAATTCAACAACAACCTCAACTTTGAAAATCATCATAAAATTCAACAACAACTTCAACATTCAAAAACACCAACAAGTTAAACAAAAACCTCAACAATGAAAAACACCAAAAAATTCAACAACAACCTCAACTTTGAAAAACACCGACAAATTCAGCAACCTCAACATTGAAAAAGACGAGCAAATTCAACAACAACCTCAACAATGAAAAACATCAAAAATCTCAACAACAACCTCAATATGCAAAAACACTAACAAATTAAACAAAAACCACAACAATGAAAAACACCAAAAAATTCAACAACAACCTCAACTTTGAAAAACACCAACAAATTCAACAACCTCAACATTCAAAAAAAACAGCTATTGAACAACAACCTCAACAATGAAAATCACCAGTAAAATTCATCATCAACAACCTCACCACTGCAAAACACCGAAAAGATCAACAACAACCACAACATTGAAACAATCCAAAAATGTCAACAAAAACCTCAACAATGAAAAACACCAACAAATTCAACAAAAACCGCAACAATGAAAAACACCAAAAAATACAACAATAAACTCAACATTGAAAATCACCAACAAATTGAACAACAACCTCAACAATGAAAAACATCAAAAAATTCAACAACAACCTAAATACTGAAAAACATCAAAAAATTCAACAACAACCTTAACATTCAAAAACACCAACAAATCCAACAAAAACCTCAACAATGAAAAACACCAAAAATTCAACAACACCCTCAACTTTGAAAAACATCAACAAATTCAACAACCTCAACATTGAAAAACAACAACAAATTCAACAACAACCTCAATTATGAAAAACACCAACAAAGTCAACAACAACCTCAATACTGAAAATCACCAACAAATTCAACAACAACCTCAACATTCAATAACACCAACAAATTCAACAACAACCTCAACAATTAAAAAAACTAATAATTTCAATAACAACCTCAACTTTGAAAAATACCAACAAATTCAACAACCTCAACATTGAAAAACACCAACAAATTCAACAACAACCTCAACTTTGAAAAACACCAACAAATTCAGCAACCTCAACATTGAAAAAGACGAGCAAATTCAACAACAACCTCAACAATGAAAAACATCAAAAAATTCAACACCAACCTCAATATTCAAAAACACCAACAAATTCAACAAAAACCTTCACAATGAAAAAGACCAAAAAATTCAACAACAATCTCAAATTTGAAAATACGCCAACAAATTCAACTGCAACCTCAACTTTGAAAAATACAAAAAAATTCCAAAAAAACCATTGATAACACCAATAAATTCAACAACAACCTCAATATTGAAAATCACCAACTTATTCAACAGCAACCTCAACAATGAAAAACATCAAAAATTTCAACAACTACAACCTCAACAACGAAAAATACCAAAAAATTCAACAACAGCCTCAACATTGAAAAACTCCAAAAAATTCAACAACAACCTCAACAATGAAAAACACGAACAAATTCATCGACAACCTCAACTTTGAAAATCATCATAAAATTCAACAACAACTTCAACATTCAAAAACATCAACAAGTTAAACAAAAACCTCAACAATGAAAGACGCCAAAAAATTCAACAACAACCTCAACTTTGAGAAACACCAACAATTTCAACAACCTCAACATTGAAAAAGACGAGCAAATTCAACAACAACCTCAACAATGAAAAACATCAAAAATCTCAACAACAACATCAATGTGCAAAAACACTAACAAATTAAACAAAAACCTCAACAATGAAAAACACCAAAAAATTCAACAACAACCTCAACTTTGAAAAACACCAACAAATTCAACAACCTCAACATTGAAAAAAACAACTACTGAACAACAACCTCAACAATGAAAAAGACCAATAAAATTAATCATCAACAACCTCACCACTGCAAAACACCGAAAAGACCAACAGCAACCACAACATTGAAAAAATCCAAAAATGTCAATACAAACCTCAACAATGAAAAACAACAACAAATTCAACAACAACCTCAACTATGAAAAACACCAACAAAGTCAACAACAACCTCAATACTGAAAATCACCAACAAATTCAACAACAACCTCAACATTCAATAACACCAACAAATTCAACAATAACCTCAACAATTAAAAAAACTAATAATTTCAATAACAACCTCAACTTTGAAAAATACCAACAAATTCAACCACCTCAACATTGAAAAACACCATAAAATTCAACAACAACCTCAACTTTGTAAATCATCATAAAATTCAACGACAACTTCAACATTCATAAACACCAACACGTTAAACAAAAACCTCAGCAATGAAAAACACCAATAAATTCAACAACAACCTCAACTTTGAAAAACACCAACAAATTCAGCAACCTCAACATTGAAAAAGACGAGCAAATTCAACAACAACCTCAACAATGAAAAACATCAAAAAATTCAACAACAACCTCAACAATGAAAAACATCAAAAAATTCAACACCAACCTCAATATCCAAAAACACCAACAAATTCAACAAAAACCTTCACAATGAAATAGACCAAAAAATTCAACAACAGTATCAAATTTGAAAATACGCCAACAAATTCAACTGCAACCTCAACTTTGAAAAATACAAAAAAATTCCAAAAAACCATTGATAACACTAATAAATTCAACAACAACCTCAATATTGAAAATCACCAACTTATTCAAAAACAACCTCAACAATGAAAAACACCAAAAAATTCAACAACAGCCTCAACATTGAAAAACTCCAAAAAATTCAACAACAACCTCAACAATGAAAAACACGAACAAATTCATCGACAACCTCAAATTTGAAAATCACCATAAAATTCAACAACAACTTCAACATTCAAAAACATCAACAAGTTAAACAAAAACCTCAACAATGAAAGACGCCAAAAAATTCAACAACAACCTCAACTTTAAAAAACACCAACAAATTCAGCAACCTCAACATTGAAAAAGACGAGCAAATTCAACAACAACCTCAACAATGAAAAACATCAAAAATCTCAACAACAAACTCAATATGCAAAAACACTAACAAATTAAACAAAAACCACAACAATGAAAAACACCAAAAAATTCAACAACAACCTCAACTTTGAAAAACACCAACAAATTCAACAACCTCAACATTCAAAAAAAACAGCTATTGAACAACAACCTCAACAATGAAAAACACCAGTAAAATTCATCATCAACAACCACACCACTGCAAAACACCGAAAAGATCAACAACAACCACAACATTGAATAAATCCAAAAATGTCAACAAAAACCTCAGCAATGAAAAACACCAACAAATTCAACAACAACCTCAACAATGAAAAACATCAAAAAATTCAACAACAACCTAAATACTGAAAAACATCAAAAAATTCAACAACAACCTTAACATTCAAAAACACCAACAAATCCAACAAAAACCTCAACAATGAAAAACACCAAAAATTCAACAACATCCTCAACTTTGAAAAACATCAACAAATTCAACAACCTCAACATTGAAATGTAACATCAAATTCAACAACAACCTCAACTATGAAAAACACCAACAAAGTCAACAACAACCTCAATACTGAAAATCACCAACAAATTCAACAACAACCACAACATTCAATAACACCAACAAATTCAACAACAACCTCAAAAATTAAAATAACTAATAATTTCAATAACAACCTCAACTTTGAAAAATACCAACCAATTCAACAACCTCAACATTGAAAAACACCAACAAATTCAACAACAACCTCAACTTTGAAAAACATCATAAAATTCAACAACCACTTCAACATTCAAAAACACCAACACGTTAAACAAAAACCTCAACAATGAAAAACACCAACAAATTCAACAACAACCGCAACAATGAAAAACACCAAAAAATACAACAATAAACTCAACATTGAAAATCACCAACAAATTCAACAACAACCTCAACAATGAAAAACATCAAAAAATTCAACAACAACCTAAATACTGAAAAACATCAAAAAATTCAACAACAACCTTAACATTCAAAAACACCAACAAATCCAACAAAAACCTCAACAATGAAAAACACCAAAAATTCAACAACACCCTCAACTTTGAAAAACATCAACAAATTCAACAACCTCAACATTGAAAAACACCAACAAAGTCAACAACAACCTCAATACTGAAAATCACCAACAAATTCAACAACAACCTCAACATTCAATAACAGCAACAAATTCAACAACAACCTCAACAATTAAAAAAACTAATAATTTCAATAACAACCTCAAATTTTGAATAATACCAACAAATTCAACAACCTCAACATTGAAAAACACCATAAAATTCAACAACAACCTCAACTTTGTAAATCATCATAAAATTCAACGACAACTTCAACATTCAAAAACACCAACACGTTAAACAAAAACCTCAGCAATGAAAAGCACCAAAAAATTCACCAACAACCTCAACTTTGAAAAACACCAACAAAGTCAACAACAACCTCAATACTGAATATCACCAATATTAAAATAAAGCAACAAATTCAACAACAACCTCAACACTGAAAACCAGCAACAAATTCAACAAAAACCTCAAAAATGAAAAACACCAAAAAATTCATCAACAACCTCAACATTCAAAAACACCAACAAATTCTAAAACAACCTCAACAATGAAAAACACCAAAAAATTCAACAACAACCTCAACGTTCAAAAACACCGACAAATTCAACAAAAACCTCAACAATTAAAAACACCAAATAATTCAACAACAACGTCAACTTTGAAAAACACCAACAAATTCAACAACCCCAACGTTGAAAAACACTTACAAATTCAACAACAACCTCAAAATTGAAAAACTCCAACAAATTCAACAACAACCTCAACAATGAAAAACACCAACAAATTCATCAAAAACCTCAACATTCAAAAACACCAAATAATTCAACAAAAACCTCAACAATGAAAAACACCAAAAAACTCAACTACAACCTCAAATTTGGAAAGCACCAACAAATTCAACAACCTCAACATTGAAAAACACAACAAATTCAACTGCAACCTCAACTTTGAAAAATAAAAAGTAGATAAAAGAAACCATTGATAACACCAATAAATTCAACAACCTCAACATTGAAAATCACCAACAAATTCAACATCAACCTCAGCAATGAAAAAAACCAACAATTCAACAACAACCTCGAAAATGAAAAACACCAACAAATTCAACAAGTACCGCAACAATGAAAAACACCAAAAAATTCAACAAAAATCTCAACATTGAAAAGCATCAAAAAAAACAACAACAACCTCAACATTCCAAAACACCAACAAATTCAATAAAAACCTCAACAATGAAAACACCAAAATATTCAACTGCAATCACAACTTTGAAAAACACCAACAAATTCAACAACATCAACATTGAAAAACACCAACAAATTCAACAACAACCTCAACATTTAAAAACACCAACAAAATCAACAAAAACATCAACATTGAAAAACATCACAAAATTCAACAACAACCTCAACATTGAAAAACACCAACAAATTCAACTGCAACCTCAACTTTGAAAAATACAAAAAAGTTCAAGAAAAATCATTGATAATACCAATAAATTCAACAAGATCCTTAATATTGAAAATCACCAATAAATTCAAAAACAACCTCAACAATGAAAAGCATCAAAAAATTCAACAACAACAACCTCAACAATGAAAAACACAAAATAATTCAACAAAAATCACAATATTGAAAACACCAAAAATTCAAAACCAACATCAACATTCGAAAATACAAACAAATACAACAACAACCTCAAAAATGAAAAACACCAACAAATTCAACAACAACCTCAGCAATGAAAAACAGGAATAAATTCAACAAAAACGATCTCATCCATGAAAAATACCAAAAGATTCAACAAAAACCTCAACATTTAAAAACTCCAACAATTTCAACAACAACCTCAACAACGAAAAACACCAAAAAATTCAACAACAAACTCAACATTGAAAATCACCAACAAATTCAACAACAACCTCAACAATGAAAAACATCAATATATTCAACAACAACCTCAACATTCAAAAGAACCAAAAAATTCAACAAAAACCTCAACAATGAAAAACACAAAAAAATTCAACAACAACCTCAACTTTGAAAAACACCAAAAAATTCAACAACAACCTCAACTTTGAAAAATTAAATAAGATTCAACAAAAAAACAATGAATACACCAATAAATTCAACAAAAACCTCAATGTTGAAAATCACCAAAAAATTCAAGAACAACCTCAACATTTGGAGAGCACCAAAATATTCAACAGGAACCTCAACTTTGAAAAACACCAACAAATTCAAAAACCCCAACATGCAAAAACACCAACAAATTCAACTACAACCTCAATACTGAAAATCACCAACAAATTCAGCAACAAACTCCACAATGAAAGACATCAAAAAATTCAACAAAAACCTAAACAATGAAAAGCACCAAAACAATCAGCAACAACCTCAACATTCAAAAACAACAACAAATTAAACAAAAGCCTCAACAATGAAAAACACCAAATAATTCAACAACAACCTCAACATTGAAAAACAACAACAAATTCAACAACAACCTCAACATTCAAAAACACCAGCAAATTCAACAAAAACCTCAACATTGAAAAACATCAAAAAATTCAACAACAACCTCAACATTGAAAAACACCAACAAATTCAACTGCAACCTCAACTTTGAAAAATACAAAAAAGTTCAAGAAAAATCATTGATAACAACAATAAATTCAACAAGATCCTTAATATTGAAAATCACCAATAAATTCAACAACAACCTCAACAATGAAAAACATCAAAAAATTCAACAACAACAACAACTTCAACAATGAAAAACACCAAATAATTCAACAACAACCTCAACATTCAAAAACACCAACAAATTCAACAACAACCTCAGCAATGAAAAACAACAAACAATTCAACAACATCGACCTCAACAATGTAAAACACCAAAAAATTCATCATCAACCTCCGCAATGAAAAACAGGAATAAATTCAACAATAACGATCTCATCAATGAAAAATACCAAAGGATTCAACAACAACCTCAACATTCAAAAACAACAACAAATTCACAAAAAACTCAACAATGAAAAACACCAAAAAATTCAACAACAACCTCAACTTTGAAAAACACCAAAAAATTCAACAACCTCAACATTGAGAAACACCAACAAATTCAAATGCAACCTCAACTTTTAAAAATGCAAAAAGATTCAAAAAAAATCATTGAATGCACCAATAAATTCAACAACAACCTCAATATTGAAAAAGACCAAAATATTCAACAACAACCTCAACAATGAAAAACACCAACAAATTCAAAAACCTGAACATGGAAAAACACCAACAAAATCATCTACAACCACAATATTAAAAATCAGCAACAAATTCAACAACAACCTCAACACTGAAAACCAGCAACAAATTCAACAAAAACCTCAACAATGAAAAACACCAAAAAATTCATCAACAACCTCAACATTCAAAAACACCAACAAATTCTAAAACAACCTCAACAATGAAAAACACCAAAAAATTCAACAACAACCTCAATGTTCAAAAACACCAACAAATTCAACAAAAACCACAACAATTAAAAACAACAAATTATTCAACAACAACGTCAACTTTGAAAAACACCAACAAATTCAACAACCCCAACGTTGAAAAACACTTACAAATTCAACAACCTCAAAATTGAAAAACTCCAACAAATTCAACAACAACCTCAACAATGAAAAACACCAAAAAATTCAACAGCAACCTCAGCATTCAAAAACACCAATAAATTCAACAACCTCAACATTGAATATCACCATCAAATTCAACAGAAATCTCAACATTGAAAAACGTCAATAAATGCAACAACAACCTCAACATTCCAAAACACCAACAAATTCAACAAAAACCTCAACAATGAAAACACCAAAAAATTCAACAACAATCTCAACTTTGAAAAAAACCAACAAATTCAACGACATCAACATTGAAAAACACCAACAAATTAAATTGCAAAATCAACTTTGAAAAATACAAAAAAGTTTAAAAAAAAACATTGGTAACACCAATAAATTCAACAACAACCTCAATATTGAAAATCACCAACAAATTCAACAACAACCTCAGCAATGAAAACAGGCAAACAATTCAACAACAACGACCTCAACAATGAATAACACCAAATAATTCAACAACAACCTCAACATTGAAAAACTCCAACAATTTCAACAACAACCTAAACAATGAAAAACACCAAAAAATTCAACAACAACCTCAGTATTGAAAATCACCAACAAATTTAACAACAACCTCAACTTTGAAAACATAAACAAATTCAAAAACCTCAACATGGAAAAACACCAACTAATTCAACAACAACCTCAATGTTGAAAATCACCAACAAATTTAACAACAACCTCAACAATGAAAAACATCAAAAAATTCAACAACAACATCGTCAACAATGGAAAACACCAAACAATTCAACACCAACCTCAACATTCAAAAACAACAACAAATGCAACAACAACCTCAACAATGAAAAACACCAAAAAATTCAACAACAACCTCAACATTCAAAAACACCAACAAATTCAACAAAAACCTCAACAATTAAAAACACCCAAAAATTCAACAACAACGTCAACTTTAAAAACACCAAGAAATTCAACAACCTCAACATTGAAAAACACCAACACATTCAACAACAACCTCAACATTAAAAAACTCCAACAAATTCAACAACAACCTCAACAATGAAAAACGCCAAAAAAATTCAACAACAACCTCAACTTTGAAAAACACCAAAAAAATCAACCTCAACATGGAGAAACAGCAACAAATTCAACTGCAACCACAACTTTGAAAAATACAAAAAGATTAAAAAAAAACATTGAATACGCCAATAAATTCAACAACAACCTCAAGATGGTAAAACACCAAAAAATTCAACAACAACCTCAACATTGAAAAACATCAAGAAATTCAACAACAACCTCAACTTTGAAAAACACCAACAAATTCAACAACCTCAACTTTGAAAAACATCAACAAATTCAACTGCAACCTCAACTTTGAAAAATACAAAATAGTTCAAGAAAAATCATTGATAACACCAATAAATTCAACAAGATCCTTAACATTGAAAAACACCAAAATATTCAACAACAACCTCAACTTTGAAAACATAAAAAAATTCAAAAAACTCAACATGGAAAAGCTCCAACAAATTCAACAACAACCACAACTTTGAAAAACACCAACAAATTCAACAACCTCTACTTTGAAAAACACCAACAAATTCAACTGCAACTTCAACTTTGAAAAATACAAAAAAGTTCAAGAAAAATCATTGATAACATCAATAAATTCAACAAGATCCTTAATATTGAAAATCACCAAAAAATTCAACAACAACCTCAACTTTGAAAAACACCAACAAATTCAAAAACCCCAACATGGAAAAACACCAACAAATTCAACTACAACCTCAATATTGAAAATCACCAACAAATTCAGCAACAACCTCCGCAATGAAAGACACCAAAAAATTCAACAAAAACCTAAACAATGAAAAGAACCAAAAAAATCATCAACAACCTCAACATTCAAAAACAACAACAAATTAAACAAAAGCCTCAACAATGAAAAACACCAAATAATTCAACAACAACCTCAACATTGAAAAACACCAACAAATTCAACAACAACATCAACATTCAAAAACACCAGCAAATTCAACAAAAACCTCAACATTGAAAAACATCAAAAAATTCAACAACAACCTCAACATTGAAAAACACCAACAAATTCAACTGCAACCTCAACTTTGAAAAATACAAAAAAGTTCAAGAAAAATCATTGATAACAACAATAAATTCAACAAGATCCTTAATATTGAAAATCACCAATAAATTCAACAACAACCTCAACAATGAAAAACATCAAAAAATTCAACAACAACAACAACCTCAACAATGAAAAACACCAAATAATTCAACAACAACCTCAACATTCAAAAACACCAACAAATTGAACAACAACCTCAGCAATGAAAAACAACAAACAATTCAACAACATCGACCTCAACAATGTAAAACACCAAAAAATTCATCATCAACCTCCGCAATGAAAAACAGGAATAAATTCAACAATAACGATCTCATCAATGAAAAATACCAAAGGATTCAACAACAACCTCAACATTCAAAAACAACAACAAATTCAACAGAAACCTCAACAATGAAAACACCAAAAAATTCAACAACAATCTCAACTTTGAAAAAAACCAACAAATTCAACGACATCAACATTGAAAAACACCAACAAATTAAATTGCAAAATCAACTTTGAAAAATACAAAAAAGTTTAAAAAAAAACATTGGTAACACCAATAAATTGAACAACAACCTCAATATTGAAAATCACCAACAAATTCAACAACAACCTCAGCAATGAAAACAGGCAAACAATTCAACAACAACGACCTCAACAATGAAAAACACCAAATAATTCAACAACAACCTCAACATTGAAAAACTCCAACAATTTCAACAACAACCTCAACAATGAAAAACACCCAAAAATTCAACAACAACCTCAGTATTGAAAATCACCAACAAATTTAACAACAACCTCAGCTTTGAAAACATAAACAAATTCAAAAACCTCAACATGGAAAAACACCAACTAATTCAACAACAACCTCAATGTTGAAAATCACAAACAAATTTAACAACAACCTCAACAATGAAAAACATCAAAAAATTCAACAACAACATCGTCAACAATGGAAAACACCAAACAATTCAACAGCAACCTCAACATTCAAAAACAAAAACAAATGCAACAACAACCTCAACAATGAACAACACCAAAAAATTCAACAACAACCTCAACATTCAAAAACACCAACAAATTCAACAAAAACCTCAACAATTAAAAACACCCAAAAATTCAACAACAACGTCAACTTTAAAAACACCAAGAAATTCAACAACCTCAACATTGAAAAACACCAACACATTCAACAACAACCTCAACATTGAAAAACTCCAACAAATTCAACAACAACCTCAACAATGAAAAACGCCAAAAAAATTCAACAACAACCTCAACTTTGAAAAACACCAAAAAATTCAACAACCTCAACAGTGAGAAATAGCAACAAATTCAACTGCAACCACAACTTTGAAAAATACAAAAAGATTAAAAAAAACATTGAATACGCCAATAAATTCAACAACAACCTCAAGATGGTAAAACACCAAAAAATTCAACAACAACCTCAACATTGAAAAACATCAAGAAATTCAACAACAACCTCAACTTTGAAAAACACCAACAAATTCAACAACCTCAACTTTGAAAAACATCAACAAATTCAACTGCAACCTCAACTTTGAAAAATACAAAAAAGTTCAAGAAAAATCATTGATAACACCAATAAATTCAACAAGATCCTTAACATTGAAAAACACCAAAATATTCAACAACAACCTCAACTTTGAAAACATAAAAAAATTCAAAAAACTCAACATGGAAAAGCTCCAACAATTTCAACAACAACCTCAACTTTGAAAAACACCAACAAATTCAACAACCTCTACTTTGAAAAACACCAACAAATTCAACTGCAACTTCAACTTTGAAAAATACAAAAAAGTTCAAGAAAAATCATTGATAACATCAATAAATTCAACAAGATCCTTAATATTGAAATTCACCAAAAAATTCAACAACAACCTCAACTTTGAAAAACACCAACAAATTCAAAAACCCCAACATGGAAAAACACCAACAAATTCAACTACAACCTCAATATTGAAAATCACCAACAAATTCAGCAACAACCTCCACAATGAAAGACACCAAAAAATTCAACAAAAACCTAAACAATGAAAAGAACCAAAAAAATCATCAACAACCTCAACATTCAAAAACAACAACAAATTAAATAAAAGCCTCAACAATGACAAACACCACATAATTCAACAACAACCTCAACATTGAAAAACACCAACAAATTCAACAACAACCTCAACATTCAAAAACACCAGCAAATTCAACAAAAACCTCAACATTGAAAAACATCAAAAAATTCAACAACAACCTCAACATTGAAAAACACCAACAAATTCAACTGCAACCTCAACTTTGAAAAATACAAAAAAGTTCAAGAAAAATCATTGATAACAACAATAAATTCAACAAGATCCTTAATATTGAAAATCACCAATAAATTCAACAACAACCTCATCAATGAAAAACATCAAAAAATTCAACAACAACAACAACCTCAACAATGAATAACACCAAATAATTCAACAACAACCTCAACATTCAAAAACACCAACAAATTCAACAACAACCTCAGCAATGAAAAACAACAAACAATTCAACAACATCGACCTCAACAATGTAAAACACCAAAAAATTCATCATCAACCTCCGCAATGAAAAACAGGAATAAATTCAACAATAACGATCTCATCAATGAAAAATACCAAAGGATTCAACAACAACCTCAACATTCAAAAACAACAACAAATTCAACAAAAAACTCAACAATGAAAAACACCAAAAAATTCAACAACAACCTCAACTTTGAAAAACACCAAAAAATTCAACAACCTCAACATTGAGAAACACCAACAAATTCAAATGCAACCTCAACTTTTAAAAATGCAAAAAGATTCAAAAAAAATCATTGAATGCACCAATAAATTCAACAACAACCTCAATATTGAAAATCAGCAAAAAATTCAAGAACAACCTCAATATTGAAAAAGACCAAAATATTCAACAACAACCTCAACAATGAAAAACACCAACAAATTCAAAAACCTGAACATGGAAAAACACCAACAAAATCATCTACAACCACAATATTAAAAATCAGCAACAAATTCAACAACAACCTCAACACTGAAAACCAGCAACAAATTCAACAAAAACCTCAACAATGAAAAACACCAAAAAATTCATCAACAACCTCAACATTCAAAAACACCAACAAATTCTAAAACAACCTCAACAATGAAAAACACCAAAAAATTCAACAACAACCTCAACGTTCAAAAACACCAACAAATTCAACAAAAACCTCAACAATTAAAAACACCAAATTATTCAACAACAACGTCAACTTTGAAAAACACCAACAAATTCAACAACCCCAACGTTGAAAAACACTTACAAATTCAACAACCTCAAAATTGAAAAACTCCAACAAATTCAACAACAACCTCAACAATGAAAAACACCAAAAAATTCAACAGCAACCTCAGCATTCAAAAACACCAAAAAATTCAACAAATACCTCAACAATGAAAAACACCAAAAAATTCAACAACAACTTCAACTTTGAAAAAAAACCAACAAATTCAACAACCTCAATATTGAAAAATACCAACAAATTCAAATGCAACCTCAACTTTGAAAATTACAAAAAAGATCAAAAAAAAACATTGATAGCACCAATAAATTCAACAACCTCAACATTGAAAATCACCATCAAATTCAACAGAAATCTCAACAATGAAAAACATCAAAAAATTCAACAAGAACCTCAAGAATGAAAAACACCAACAAATTCAACAACAACCTCAACATTCAAAGACACCAACAAATTCAAGAGAAACCTCAACAATGAAAAACACCAAACAATTCAACACCAACCTCAACATTCAAAAACAACAACAAATTCAACAACAACCTCAACAATGAAAAGCACCAAAAAATTCAACAACAACCCCAACATTGAGAAACACCAACAAATTCAACAAAAACCTCAACAATGAAAAACTCCAAAAAATTCAACAACAACGTCAACTTTAAAAACACCAATAAATTCAACAACCTGAACATTGAAAAACACCAACAAATACAACAACAACCTCAACATTGAAAAACATCAAAAAATTCAACAACAACCTCAACTTTGAAAAACACCAACAAATTCAACAACAACAACATCAACAATGGAAAACACCAAACAATTCAACACCAACCTCAACATTCAAAAACAACAACAAATTCAACAACAACCTCAACTATGAAAAACACCAAAAAATTCAACACCAACCTCAACATTCAAAAACAACAACAAATTCAACAACAACCTCAACTATGAAAAACACCAAAAAATTCAACAACAACCTCAACATTCAAAAACACCAACAAATTCAACAAAAACCTCAACAATTATAAACACCAAAAAATTCAAGATAACGTCAACTTAAAAAACACCAAGAAATTCAACAACCTCGACATTGAAAAACAGCAACAAATTAAACAACAACCTCAACATTGAAAAACATCAAAAAATTCAACAACAACCTCAACTTTGAAAAACACCAACAAATTCAACAACCTCAACTTTGAAAAACATCAACAAATTCAACTGCAACCTCAACTTTGAAAAATACAAAAAAGTTCAAGAAAAATCATTGATAACATCAATAAATTCAACAAGATCCTTAACATTGAAAAACGCCAAAATATTCAACAACAACCACAACTTTGAAAACATAAACAAATTCAAAAACCTCAACACGGAAAAGCACCAACAAATTCAAGAAAAAACTCAATATTGAAAATCACCAACAAATTTAACAACAACCTTAACAATGAAAAACATCAAAAACTTCAACAACAACAACGTCATCAATGAAAAACACCAAACAATTCAACACCAACCTCAACATTCAAAACCAACAACAAATTCAACAACAACCTCAACAATGACAAACACCAAAAAATTCAACAACAACCTCAACATTCAAAAACCCCAGCAGATTCAACAACCTCAACATTGAAAAACACCAACAAATTCAACAACAACCTCAACTTTGAAAAATACAAAAATGATCAAAAAAAACCATTGATGACACCAATAAATTCAACAACCTCAACATTGAAAATCACCAACAAATTCAACAACAACCTCAGCAATGAAAAACATCAAAAAATTCAACAAGAACCTCAAGGATGAAAAACACCAACAAATTCAACAACAACCTCAACATTCAAAGACACCAACAAATTCAAGAGAAACCTCAACAATGAAAAACACCAAACAATTCAACACCAACCTCAACATTCAAAAACAACAACAAATTCAACAACAACCTCAACAATGAAAAGCACCAAAAAATTCAACAACAACCCCAACATTGAGAAACACCAACAAATTCAACAAAAACCTCAACAATGAAAAACTCCAAAAAATTCAACAACAACGTCAACTTTAAAAACACCAATAAATTCAACAACCTGAACATTGAAAAACACCAACAAATACAACAACAACCTCAACATCGAAAAACTCCAACAAATTCAACAACAACCTCATCATTGAAAAGCACCAAAAAATTCAACAACAACCTCAACATTCAGAAACACCAACAAATTCAACAAAAACCTCAGCAATGAAAAAAACCAAAAATTCAACAACAACCTCAAGAATGAAAAACACCAACAAATTCAACAAGTACTGCAACAATGAAAAACACCAAAAAATTCAACAACACACTCAAAATTGAAAATAACCATCAAATTCAACCAAAATCTCTACATTGAAAAACATCAAAAAATACAACAACAACCTCAACATTCCAAAAAACCAAAAAATTCAACTAAAACCTCAACAATGAAAACACCAAAAAATTCAACAACAATCACAACTTTGAAAAACACCAACAAATTCAACAACATCAACATTGAAAAACACCAAGAAATTAAAATGCAAACTCAGCTTTGAAAAATACAAAAAAGTTTAAAAAAAAACATTGATAACACCAATAAATTCAACAACAACCTCAATATTGAAAATCAACCGCAAATTCATCAACAACCTCAACCATGAAAAACACCAAAAAATTCAACAACAAGCTCAACATTGAAAATCACAAACAAATTCAACAACAACCTCAACAATGAAAAACATGAAAAAATTCAACAACAACCTCAACATTCAAAATCAACAACAAATTCAACAAAAAACTCAACAATGAAAAACACCAAAAAATTCAACAACAACCTCAACTTTGAAAAACACCAAAAAATTCAACAAAAACCTCAACAATGAAAAACACAAAAAATTCATCAACAACCTCAACATTCAAAAACGGCAACAAATTCAACAAAAACCTCAACAATGAAAAACACCAAGAAATTCAACAACAAACTCAGCATTCAAAAACACCAACAAATTCAACAAAAACCTCAACAATTAAAAAAATCAAGAAATTCAACAACAACGACAATTTTAAAAACACCAACAAATTCAACAACCTCAACATTGAAAAACACCAACAAATTCAACAACCTCAACATTGAAAAACACCAACAAATTCAACAAAATCTCAACATTGAAAAACTCCAACAAATTCAACAACAACCACAACAATGAAAAGCACCAAAAAATTCAACAACAACCTCAACATTCAGAAACACCAACAAATTCAACAATAACCTCAACAATAATAAACACCAAAAAATTCATCAACAACCTCAACATTCAAAAACACCAACAAATTCAACAAATACCTCAACAATGAAAAACACCAAAAAATTCAACAACAACCTCAACTTTGAAAAACACCAACAAATTCAACAACCTCAACATTGAAAAAAACCAACAAATTGAAATGCAACCTCAACTTTGAAAATTACAAAAAAGAGCAAAAAAAACCATTGATAACACCAATAAATTCAACAACATCAACATTGAAAATCATCAACAAGTTCAGCAACAACCTCAACATGGAAAAACACCAACAAATTCAACAACAACCTCAATATTGAAAATCACCAACAAATTTAACAACAACCTCAACAATGAAAAACATCAAAAAATTCAACAACAACAACATCAACAATGGAAAACACCAAACAATTCAACACCAACCTCAACATTCAAAAACAACAACAAATTCAACAACAACCTCAACTATGAAAAACACCAAAAAAGTCAACAACAACCTCAACATTCAAAAACACCAACAAATTCAACAAAAACCTCAACAATTATAAACACCAAAAAATTCAAGATAACGTCAACTTTAAAAAAACCAAGAAATTCAACAACCTCGACATTGAAAAACAGCAACAAATTAAACAACAACCTCAACATTGAAAAACATCAAAAAATTCAACAACACCCTCAACTTTGAAAAACACCAACAAATTCAACAACCTCAACTTTGAAAAACATCAACAAATTCAACTGCAAACTCAACTTTGAAAAATACAAAATAGTTCAAGAAAAATCATTGATAACATCAATAAATTCAACAAGATCCTTAACATTGAAAAACGCCAAAATATTCAACAACAACCTCAACTTTGAAAACATAAACAAGTTCAAAAACCTCAACACGGAAAAGCACCAACAAATTCAAGAAAAAACTCAATATTGAAAATCACCAAAAAATTTAACAACAACCTTAACAATGAAAAACATCAAAAACTTCAACAACAACAACGTCATCAATGAAAAACACCAAACAATTCAACACCAACCTCAACATTCAAAACCAACAACAAATTCAACAACAACCTCAACAATGACAAACACCAAAAAATTCAACAACAACCTCAACATTCAGAAACACCAACAAATTCAACAAAAACCTCAGCAATGAAAAAAACCAAAAATTCAACAGCAACATCAAGAATGAAAAACACCAACAAATTCAACAAGTACCGCAACAATGAAAAACACCAAAAAATTCAACAACACACTCAAAATTGAAAATAACCATCAAATTCAACCAAAATCTCTACATTGAAAAACATCAAAAAATACAACAACAACCTCAACATTCCAAAAAACCAAAAAATTCAACTAAAACCTCAACAATGAAAACACCAAAAAATTCAACAACAATCACAACTTTGAAAAACACCAACAAATTCAACAACATCAACATTAAAAAACACCAAGAAATTAAAATGCAAACTCAGCTTTGAAAAATACAAAAAAGTTTAAAAAAAAACATTGATAACATCAACAACAACCTCAATATTGAAAATCAACCGCAAATTCATCAACAACCTCAACAATGAAAAACACCAACAAATTCAACAACAAGCTCAACATAGAAAATCACCAAAAAATTTAACAACAACCTCAACAATGAAAAACATGAAAAAATTCAACAACAACCTCAACATTCAAAATCAACAACAAATTCAACAAAAAACTCAACAATGAAAAACACCAAAAAATTCAACAACAACCTCAACTTTGAAAAACACCAAAAAATTCAACAACAACCTCAACTTTGAAAAATACAAAAAGTTCAAGAAAAATCATTGACAACACCAATAAATTCAACAAGAACCTCAATAATGAAAATAAACAATAAATTCATCAAAAACCTCAATATTGAAAATCACCAACAAATTCAACAACAACCTCAACAATGAAAAACACCAAATAATTCAACAACAATCTCAACATTTAAAACACCAACAAATTCAACAACAACCTCAGAAATGAAAAACAGCAAAAAATTCAACAACAACGACCTCAACAATGAATAACACCAAAAAAATCATCAACAAGCACAACATTGAAAATCACTAACAAATTCAACAACAACTTCAACAATGAAAATCATCAAAAAATTCAACAACAACCTCAACATTCAAAAACACCAACAAATTCAACAAAAACCTCAACAATTAAAAACACCCAAAAATTCAACAACAACGTCAACTTTAAAAACACCAAGAAATTCAACAACCTCAACATTGAAAAACACCAACACATTCAACAACAACCTCAACATTGAAAAACTCCAACAAATTCAACAACAACCTCAACAATGAAAAACGCCAAATAAATTCAACAACAACCTCAACTTTGAAAAACAACAAAAAATTCAACAACCTCAACATTGAGAAACAGCAACAAATTCAACTGCAACCTCAACTTTGAAAAATACAAAAAGATTTAAAAAAAACATTGAATACGCCAATAAATTCAACAACAACCTCAAGATGGTAAAACACCAAAAAATTCAACAACAACCTCAACATTGAAAAACATCAAGAAATTCAACAACAACCTCAACTTTGAAAAACACCAACAAATTCAACAACCTCAACTTTGAAAAACATCAACAAATTCAACTGCAACCTCAACTTTGAAAAATACAAAAAAGTTCAAGAAAAATCATTGATAACACCAATAAGTTCAACAAGATTCTTAACATTGAAAAACACCAAAATATTCAACAACAACCTCAACTTTGAAAACATAAACAAATTCAAAAACCTCAACATGGAAAAGATCCAACAAATTCAACAACAACCTCAACTTTGAAAAACACCAACAAATTCAACAACCTCTACTTTGAAAAACACCAACAAATTCAACTGCAACCTCAACTTTGAAAAATACAAAAAAGTTCAAGAAAAATCATTGATAACATCAATAAATTCAACAAGATCCTTAATATTGAAAATCACCAATAAATTCAACAACATCCTCAAAAATGAAAAACATCAAAAAATTCAACAACAACAACCTCAACAATTAAAAACACCAAATAATTCAACAGCAAACTCAACATTCAAAAACACCAAAAAATTCAACAAATACCTCAACAATGATAAACACCAAAAAATTCAACAACAACCTCAACTTTGAAAAAAACCAACAAATTCAAATGCAACCTCAACTTTGAAAATTACAAAAAAGATCAAAAAAAACCATTGATAACACCAATAAATTCAACAACATCAACATTGAAAATCATCAACAAGTTCAGCAACAACCTCAGCAATGAAAAACATCAACAAATTCAACAAGAACCTCAACAAACTCAAAATTGAAAATCACCATCAAATTCAACAGAAATCTCAACATAGAAAAACAACAAAAAATGCAACAACAACCTCAACATTCCAAAACACCAACAAATTCAACAAAAACCTCAACAATGAAAACACCAAAAAATTCAACAACAATCTCAACTTTGAAAAAAACCAACAAATTCAACAACATCAACATTCAAAAACACCAACAAATTAAATTGCAAAATCAACTTTGAAAAATACAAAAAAGTTTTAAAAAAAACATTGGTAACACCAATAAATTCAACAGCAACCTCAATATTGAAAGTCACCAACAAATTCATCAACAACCTCAGCAATGAAAACAGGCAAACAATTAAACAACAACGACCTCAACAATGAAAAACACCAAATAATTCAACAACAACCTCAACATTGAAAAACTCCAACAATTTCAACAACAACCTCAGCAATAAAAAACACCAAAAAATTCAACAACAACCTCAGTATTGAAAATCACCAACAAATTTAACAACAACCTCAACTTTGAAAACATAAACAAATTCAAAAACGTCAACATGGAAAAACACCAACTAATTCAACAACAACCTCACTATTGAAAATCACCAACAATTTTAACAACAACCTCAACAATGAAAAACATCAAAAAATTCAATAACAACAACGTCAACAATGGAAAACACCAAACAATTCAACACCAACCTCAACATTCAAAAACAACAACAAATTCAACAACAACCTCAACAATGAGAAACACCAAAAAATTCAACAACAACCTCAACATTCAAAAACACCAACAAATTCAACAACAACCTCAACATTGAAAAACTCCAACAAATTCAACAACAACCTCAACAATGAAAATCGCCAAAAAAATTCAACAACAACCTCAACTTTGAAAAACACCAAAAAATTCAACAACCTCAACATTGAGAAACAGCAACAAATTCAACTGCAACCTCAACTTTGAAAAATACAAAAAGATTAAAAAAAAACATTGAATACACCAATAAATTCAACAACAACCTCAAGATGGAAAAACACCAACAAATTCAACAACAACCTCAACATTGAAAAACATCAAAAAATTCAACAACAACCTCAACTTTGAAAAACACCAACAAATTCAACAACCTCAACTTTGAAAAACACCAACAAATTCAACTGCAACCTCAACTTTGAAAAATACAAAAAAGTTAAAGAAATATCATTGATAACACCAATAAATTCAACAACATCCGTAACATTGAAAAACACCAAAATATTCAACAACAACCTCAACTTTGAAAACATAAACAAATTCAAAAACCTCAACATGGAAAAGCACCAACAAATTCAACAACAACCTCAATATTTAAAATCACCAGCAAATTTAACAACAACCTCAACAATGAAAAACATCAAAAAATTCAACAACAACAACGTAAACAATGAAAAACACCAAACAATTCAACACCAACCTCAACATTCAAAAACACCAACAAATTCAACAACCTCAACATTGAAAAACACCAGCAAATTCAACAACAACCTCAACTTTGAAAAATAAAAAAATTATCAAAAAAATCCATTGATGACACCAATAAATTCAAAAACCTCATGATTGAAAATCGCCAACAAATTCAACATCAACCTCAGCAATGAAAAACATTAAATAATTCAACAAGAACCTCAAGATTGAAAAACACCAACATATTCAACTACAACCTCAATATTGAAAGTCACAAACAAATTCAACAACAACCTCAACAATGAAAAACACCAACGTATTCAACAAAAACGTCAACAATGAAAAACACCAAAAGATTCAACAACCTCAATTTTGAAAAATGCCAATAGATTTAATGACCTCATCATTCAAATACACCAACAAATTCAACAACAACCTCAGCTTTGAAAATCATAAACAAATTTAACAACAACCTCACCAATGAAAAACATCAAAAAATTCAACATCAACAACCTCAACAATGAAAAACACCAAGCAATTCAACACCAATCTCAACATTCAAAAACAACAACAAATTCAACAACAACCTCAACAATGAAAAACACCAAGAAATTCAACAACAAACTCAGCATTCAAAAACACCAACAAATTCAACAAAAACGTCAACAATTAAAAAAATCAAAAAATTCAACAACAACGACAAGTTTAAAAACACCAACAAATTCAACAACCCCAACATTGAAAAACACCAACAAATTCAACAACCTCAACATTGAAAAACACCAACAAATTCAACAAAATCTCAACATTGAAAAACTCCAACAAATTCAACAACAACCACAACAATGAAAAGCACCAAAAAATTCAACAACAACCTCAACATTCAGAAACACCAAGAAATTCAACAAAAACCTCAACAATGAAAAACACCAAAAAATTCAACAACAACCTCAACTTTGGAAAGCACCAACAAATTCAACAACCTCAACATTGAAAAACAGCAACAAATTCAACTGCAACCTCAACTTTGAAAACTAGAAAAAAGATTAAAAAGAAACATTGATAAGACCAATAAATTCAACAACCTCAACATTGAAAATCAGCAACAAATTCAACATCAACCTCAGCAATGAAGAAAACCAACAATTCAACAACAACCTCAAAAATGAAAAACACCATCAAATTCAACAAGTACCGCCACAAAGAAAAACACCAAAAAATTCAACAACAAACTCAAAATTGAAAATGACCATCAAATTCAACAAATATCTCAACATTGAAAAACATCAAAAAATACAACAACAACCTCAACATTCCAAAACACCAAGAAATTCAACAAAAACCACAACAATGAAAACACCAAAAAATTCAACAACATCCTCAACTTTGAAAAATACCAACAAATTCATGAACCTCAACATTGAAGAACACCAACAAATTCAACAACAACCTCAACATTCAAAAACAACCACAAATTCAACAAAAACCTCAACATTAAGAAACATCAAAACATTCAACAACAATCTCAACTTTGAAAAACACCAACAAATTCAACTGCAACCTCAACTTTGAAAAAAACAAAAAAGAACAAGAAAATCATTGATAACACCAATAAATTCAACAAGATCCTTAATATTGAAAATCACCAATAAATTCAACAACAACCTCAACAATGAAAAACATTAAAAAATTCAACAACAACCTCAGCAATGAAAAACACAAAATAATTCAACAACAATCTAAATATTCAAAACACCAACAAATTCAACAACAACCTCAACAATGAAAAACACCAACAAATTAGCAACAACCTCAGCAAGCAAAACAGCAAACAATTCAACAACAATGACCACAACAATGAAAAACAACAAAAAATTCATCAACAACCTCAGCAATGAAAAACAGGAATAAATTCAATAACAACGATCTCATCAATGAAAAATACCAAAAGATTCAACAACAACCTCAACATTGAAAAACCCCAACAATTTCAACAACAACCTCAACAATGAAAAACACCAAAAAATTCAACAACAAATTCAACAATGAAAATCACCAAAAAATTCATCAACAACCACAACATTCAAAAAGAACAACAAATTCAACAAAAGCCTCAACAATGAAAAACACCAAATAATTCAATAACAACCTCAACATTGAAAAACACCAACAACTTCAACAACAACCTCAACATTCAAAAACACCAACAAATTCAAAAAAAACCACAACATTGAAAAACATCAAAAAATTCAACAACAACCACAACTTTGAAAAACACCAACAAATTCAACTGCAACCTCAACTTCGAAAAATACAAAAAAGTTCAAGAAAAATCATTGATAACACCAATAAGTTCAACAAAATCCTTAATATTGAAAATCACCAATAAATTCAATAGCAACCTCAACAATGAAAAACATCAAAAAATTCAACAACAACAACCTCAACAATGAAAAACACCAAACAATTCAACAACAATCTCAATATTCAAAACAGCAACAAAATCAACAACAACATCAACATTCGAAAATACCAACAAATTCAACAACAACCTCAACAATGAAAAACACCAAAAAATTCAACAACAACCTCAACAATGAAAAAATCCAAAAATTTCAACAACAACCTCAACAATGAAAAACACCAAAAAATTCAACAACAAAATCAACATTGAAAATTACGAACAAATTCAACAACAACCTCAACAATGAAAAACATCAATATATTCAACAACAACCTCAACATTGAAAAACAACAACAAATCCAACATAAATCTCAACAACGAAAAACACCAAAAAATTCAACAACAGCCTCAACTTTGAAATACACCAAAAAACTCAACAACCTCAACATTGAGATACACCTCCAAATTCAACTGCAACATCAACTTTGAAAAATACAATAAGATTCAAAAAAAAAAGATTGAATACACCAATAAATTCAACAAAAACCTCAATATTGAAAATCACCAAAAAATTCGAGAACAACCTCAACATTGAAGAACACCAAAATAGTCAACAAAAACCTCAACTTTGAAAAACACCAACAAATTCAAAAACCTCAACATGGAAAAACACCAACAAATTCAACTAAAACCTCAATATTGAAAATCACCAACAAATTCAACAACAACCTCAACAATGAAAAACACCAACAAATTCAACAAAAAGCTCAACAATGAAAAACACTAAAAAATTCAACAACAAACTCAACATTGAAAATAACTAACAAATTCAACAACAATCTCGGCAATGAAAGACATCACTAAATTCAACAACAACCTCAACATTCAAAAACAACAACAAATTCAACAAAAAACTCAACCATGATAAACACCAAAAAATTCAACAACAACCTCAACTTTGAAAAAACACCAACAAATTCAACAACGTCAACGTTGAAAAACACTTACAAATTCAACAACAACCTCAAAATTAAAAAACACCAACAAATTCAACAGTAACCTCAACATTGAGAAACACCAAAAAATTCAACAGCAACCTCAACATTCAAAAACACTAAAAAAATCAACAAAAACCTCAACAATGAAAAACACCAAATAATTCAACAACAACCACAACTTTGAAATACAACAACAAATTCAACAACCTCAACATTGAAAAACACCAACAAATTCAAATGCAACCTCAACTTTGAAAAATACAAAAAAGATTAAAAAAAAACCATTGATAACACCAATAAATTCAACAACCTCAACATTGAAAATCACCAACAAATTCAACAGCAACTTCAGCAATGAAAAACATCAAAAAATTCATCAAGAACCTCAACAAACTCAAAATTGAAAATCACCTTCAAATTCAACAGAAATCTCAACATTGAAAAACATCAAAAAATGCAACAACAACCCCAACATTCCAAAACACCAACAAATTCAACAAAAACCTCAACAATGAAAACACCACAAAATTCAACAACAATCTCAACTTTGAAAAAAACCAACAAATTCAACAACTACAACATTGAAAAATACCAACAAATTAAAGAGTAAACTCAACTTTGAAAAATACAAAAATGTTTTAAAAAAAAGTGTTAACACCAATAAATTCAACAACAACCTCAATATTGAAAATCACCAACAAATTCATCAACAACCTCAACAATTTAAACAGGCAAACAATTCAACAACAACGACCTCAACAATGAAAAACACCAAATAATTCAACAACAACCTCAATATTGAATATCACCAACAAATTTAACAACAACATCAACTTTGAAAACATAAACAAATTCAAAAACCTCAACATGGAAAAACACCAACAAATTCAACAACAATCTCAATATTGAAAATCACCAACAAATTTAACAACAACCTCAACAATGAAAAACATCAAAAAATTCAACAACAACATCAACAATGGAAAACACCAAACAATTCAACAACAACCTCAACTATGAAAAACAACAACATATTCAACAACAACCTCAACTATGAAAAACACCAAAAAATTCAACAACAACCTCAACATTCAAAAACAACAACAAATTCAACGAAAACCTCAACAATTATAAACACCAAAAAATTCAAGAAAACGTCAACTTTAAAAACACCAAAAAATTCAACAACCTCAACATTGAAAAACAGCAACAAATTAAACAACAACCTCAACACTGAAAAACATCAAAAAATACAACAACAACCTCAACTTTGAAAAACACCAACAAATTCAAAAACCTCAACATGGAAAAGCACCAACAAATTCAACAAAAACCTCAATATTGAAAATCACCAACAAATTTAACAACAACCTTAACAATGAAAAATATCAAAAACTTCAACAATAACAACGTCAACAATGAAAAACACCAAACAATTCAACACCAACCTCAACATTCAAAAACAACAACAAATTCAACAACAACCTCAACAATGACAAACACCAAAAAATTCAACAACAACCTCAACATTCAAAAACCCCAGCAGATTCAACAACCTCAACATTGAAAAACACCAAAAAATTCAACAACAACCTCAACTTTGAAAAATACAAAAAAGATCAAAAAAAGCCATTGATGACACAAATAAATTAAACAAGAACCTCAAGATTGAAAAACATCAACATAATCAACTACAACCTCAGTATTGAAAATCGCAAACAAATTCAACAACAACCTCAACAATGAAAAACACCAACATATTCAACAAAAACGTCAACAATGAAAAACACCAAAAGATTCAACAACCTCAATTTTGAAAAATGCCAATAGATTTAACAACCTCATCATTCAAATACACCAACAAATTCAACAACAACCTCAGCATTGAAAATCATGAACAAATTTAACAACAACCTCACCAATGAAAAACATCAAAAAATTCAACATCAACAACCTCAACAGTGAAAAACACCAAGCAATTCAACACCAATCTCAACATTCAAAAACAACAACAAATTCAACAACATTCCTCAACAATGAAAAACACCAAGAAATTCAACAACAAACTCAACATTCAAAATCACCAACAAATTCAACAAAAACCTCAACAATTAAATACACCAAAAAAATTCAACAACAACGACAAGTTTAAAAACACCAACAAATTCAACAACCTCAACATTGAAAAACACCAACAAATTCAACAACCTCAACATTGAAAAACACCAACAAATTCAACAAAACCACAACATTGAAAAACTCCAACAAATTCAACAACAACCACAACAATGAAAAACACCAATAAATTCAACAGCAACCTCAGCAATGAAAAACACAATATAATTCAACAACAATCTCAATATTCAAAACACCAACAAATTCAACAACAACCTCAAAAATGAAAAACACCAACAAATTCAACAACAACCTCAGCAAGCAAAACAGCAAACAATTCAACAACAACGACCGCAACAATGAAAAACACCAAAAAATTCATCAACAACCTCAGCAATGAAAAACAGGAATAAATTCAACAACAACGATCTCATCAATGAAAAATACCAAAAGATTCAACAACAACCTCAACATTGAAAAACCCCAACAATTTCAACAACAACCTCAACAATGAAAAACACCAAAAAATTCAACAACAACCTCAACTTTGAAAAACACCAAAAAATTGAACAACCTCAACATTGAGAAACACCAACAAATACAACTCCAACCTCAACTTTGAAAAATACAATAAGATTCAAAAAAAAAAATTCGATACACCAATAAATTCAACAAAAACCACAATATTCACAATCACCAAGAAATTCAAGAGCAACCTCAACATTGAAGAACACCAAAATATTCAACAACAACCTCAACTTTGAAAAACACCAACAAATTCAACTAAAACCTCAATATTGAAACTCACCAACAAATTCAACAACAACCTCAACAATGAAAAACACCAACAAATTCAACAAAAACCTCAACAATGAAAAACACCAAAAAATTCATCAACAACCACAACATTCAAAAAGAACAAAAAATTCAACAAAAGCCTCAACAATCAAAAACACCAAAAAATTCAACAACAACCTCAACATTGAAAAACACCAAAAAATTCAACAGCAACCTCAACATTCAAAAACACCAACAAATTCAAAAAAACCACAACATTGAAAAACATCAAAAAATTCAACAACAACCACAACTTTGAAAAACACCAACAAATTCAACTGCAACCTCAACTTTGAAAAATACAAAAAAGTTCAAGAAAAATCATTGTTAACACCAAGAAGTTCAAGAAAATCCTTAATATTGAAAATCACCAATAAATGCAATAACAACCTCAACAATGAAAAACATCAAAAAATTCAACAACAACAACCTCAACAATGAAAAACACCAAATAATTCAACAACAATCTCAATATTCAAAACAGCAACAAAATCAACAACAACATCAACATTCGAAAATACCAACAAATTCAACAACATCCTCAACAATGAAAAACACCAAAAAATTCAACAACAACCTCAACAATGAAAAACTCCAAAAATTTCAACAACAACCTCAACAATGAAAAACACCAAAAAATTCAACAACGAACTCAACATTGAAAATTACGAACAAATTCAACAACAACCTCAACAATGAAAAACATCAATATATTCAACAACAACCTCAACATTCAAAAACAAACAACAAATGCAAAATAAATCTCAACAACGAAAAACACCAAAAAATTCAACAACAACCTCAACTTTGAAATTCACCAAAAAACTCAACAACCTCAACATTGAGAAACACCACCAAATTCAACGGCAACCTCAACTTTGAAAAATACAATAAGATTCAAAAAAAAAAATTGAATACACCAATAAATTCAACAAAAACCTCAATACTGAAAATCACCAAAAAATTCGAGAACAACCTCAACATTGAAGAACACCAAAATATTCAACAAAAACCTCAACTTTGAAAAACACCAACAAATTCAAAAACCTCAACATGGAAAAACACCAACAAATTCAACTACAACCTCAATATTGAAAATCACCAATAAATTCAACAACAACCTCAACAATGAAAAACACCAACAAATTCAACAAAAACCTCAACAATGAAAAACACCAAAAAATTCAACAACAAACTCAACATTGAAAATAACTAACAAATTCAACAACAACCTCAACAATGAAAGACATCACTAAATTCAACAACAACCTCAACATTCAAAAACACCAAAAAATTCAACAAAAAACTCAACCATGAAAAACACCAAAAAATTCAACAACAACCTCAAATTTGAAAAACACCAACAAATTCAACAACGTCAACGTTGAAAAACTCTTACAAATTCAACAACCACCTCAAAATTAAAAAACACCATCAAATTCAACAGTAACATCAACATTGAGAAACACCAAAAAATTCAACAGCAACCTCAACATTCAAAAACACCAAAAAATTCAACAAAAACCTCAACAATGAAAAACACCAAATAAATCAACAACAACCTCAACTTTGAAAAACACCAACAAATTCAACAACCTCAACATTGAAAAACAACAACAAATTCAAATGCAACCTCAGCTTTGAAAAATACAAAAAAGATAAAAAAAAACCATTGATAACACCAATAAATTCAACAACCTCAACATTGAAAATCACCAACAAATTCAACAACAACCTCAGCAATGAAAAACATCAAAAAATTCATCAAGAACCTCAACAAACTCAAAATTTAAAATCGCCATCAAATTCAACAGAAATCTCAACATTGAAAAACATCAAAAAATGCAACAACAACCTCAACATTCCAAAACACCAACAAATTCAACAAAAACCTCAACAATGAAAACACCAAAAAATTCAACAACAATCTCAACTTTGAAAAAAACCAACAAATTCAACAACATCAACATTGAAAAACACCAACAAATTAAAGAGCAAACTCAACTTAGAAAAATACAAAAAAGTTTTAAAAAAAACAATGTTAACATCAATAAATTCAACAACAACCTCAATATTGAAAATCACCAACAAATTCATCAACAACCTCAACAATGAAAACAGGCAAACAATTCAACAACAACGACCTCAACAATGAAAAACACCAAATAATTCAACAACAACCTCAACATTGAAAAACTCCAACAATTTCAACAACAACCTCAACAATGAAAAACACCAACAAATTCAACAACAACCTCAATTTTGAATATCACCAACAAATTTAACAACAACATCAACTTTGAAAACATAAACAAATTCAAAAAACTCAACATGTAAAAACACCAACAAATTCAACAACAACCTCAATATTGAAAATCACCAACAAATTTAACAACAACCTCAACAATGAAAAACATCAAAAAATTCAACAACAACAACATCAACAATGGAAAACACCAAACAATTCAACACCAACCTCAACATTCAAAAACAACAACAAATTCAACAACAACCTCAACTATGAAAAACACCAAAAAATTCAACAACAACCTCAACATTCAAAAACACCAACAAATTCAACAAAAACCTCAACAATTATAAACACCAAAAAATTCAAGATAACGTCAACTTTAAAAACACCAAGAAATTCAACAACCTCAACATTGAAAAACATCAAAAAATACAAAAACAACCTCAACTTTGAAAAACACCAACAAATTCAACAACCTCAACTTTGAAAAACACCAACAAATTCAACTGCAAACTCAACTTTGAAAAATACAAAAAAGTTCAAGAAAAATCATTGATAACATCAATAAATTCAACAAGATCCTTAACATTGAAAAACGCCAAAATATTCAACAACAACCTCTACTTTGAAAACATAAACAAATTCAAAAACCTCAACACGGAAAAGCACCAACAAATTCATGAAAAAACTCAATATTGAAAATCACCAACAAATTCAACAACAACCTCAACTTTGAAAAATACAAAAATGATCAAAAAAAACCATTGATGACACCAATAAATTCAACAACCTCAACATTGAAAATCACCAACAAATTCAACAACAACCTCAGCAATGAAAAACATCAAAAAATTCAACAAGAACCTCAAGAATGAAAAACACCAACAAATTCAACAACAACCTCAACATTCAAAGACACCAACAAATTCAAGAAAAACCTCAACAATGAAAAACACCAAACAATTCAACACCAACCTCAACATTCAAAAACAGCAACAAATTCAACAACAACCTCAACAATGAAAAGCACCAAATAATTCAACAACAACCACAACATTGAGGAACACCAACAAATTCAACAAAAACCTCAACAATGAAGAACTCCAAAAAATTCAACAACAACGTCAACTTTAAAAACACCAACAAATTCAACAACCTCAACATTGAAAAACACCAACAAATACAACAACAACCTCAACATCGAAAAACTCCAACAAATTCAACAACAACCTCATCAATGAAAAGCACCAAAAAATTCATCAACAACCTCAACATTCAGAAACACCAACAAATTCAACAAAAACCTCAGCAATGAAAAAAACCAAAAAATTCATCAACAACCTCAACATTCAAAAACGCCAACAAATTCAACAAAAACCTCAACAATGAAAAATACCCAAAAATTCAGCAACAACTTCAACATTGAAAAACACCAACAAATTCAACAACAACATCAACATTCAAAAACACCAAAAAAATCAACAACAACCTCAACTTTGAAAAATACAAAAAAGTTCAAGAAAAATCATTGACAACACCAATAAATTCAACAAGAACCTCAATAATGAAAATAAACAATAAATTCATCAAAAACCTCAACAATGAAAAACATCACAAAATTCAACAACAACCTCAACAATGAAAAAGGCCAAATAATTCAACAAAAATCTCAACATTCAAAACAGCAACAAATTGAACAACAACCTCAACATTCGAAAGCACCAACAAATTCAACAACAAACTCAACAATGAAGAACTCCAAAAAATTCAACAACAACGTCAACTTTAAAAACACCAACAAATTCAACAACCTCAACATTGAAAAACACCAACAAATACAACAACAACCTCAACATCGAAAAACTCCAACAAATTCAACAACAACCTCATCAATGAAAAGCACCAAAAAATTCATCAACAACCTCAACATTCAGAAACACCAACAAATTCAACAAAAACCTCAACAATGAAAAACACCAAAAAATTCATCAACAACCTCAACATTCAAAAACGCCAACAAATTCAACAAAAACCTCAACAATGAAAAATACCCAAAAATTCAGCAACAACTTCAACATTGAAAAACACCAACAAATTCAACAACAACATCAACATTCAAAAACACCAAAAAAATCAACAACAACCTCAACTTTGAAAAATACAAAAAAGTTCAAGAAAAATCATTGACAACACCAATAAATTCAACAAGAACCTCAATAATGAAAATAAACAATAAATTCATCAAAAACCTCAACAATGAAAAACATCACAAAATTCAACAACAACCTCAACAATGAAAAAGGCCAAATAATTCAACAAAAATCTCAACATTCAAAACAGCAACAAATTGAACAACAACCTCAACATTCGAAAGCACCAACAAATTCAACAACAAACTCAACAATGAAGAACTCCAAAAAATTCAACAACAACGTCAACTTTAAAAACACCAACAAATTCAACAACCTCAACATTGAAAAACACCAACAAATACAACAACAACCTCAACATCGAAAAACTCCAACAAATTCAACAACAACCTCATCAATGTAAAGCACCAAAAAATTCATCAACAACCTCAACATTCAGAAACACCAACAAATTCAACAAAAACCTCAACAATGAAAAACACCAAAAAATTCATCAACAACCTCAACATTCAAAAACGCCAACAAATTCAACAAAAACCTCAACAATGAAAAATACCCAAAAATTCAGCAACAACTTCAACATTGAAAAACACCAACAAATTCAACAACAACATCAACATTCAAAAACACCAAAAAAATCAACAACAACCTCAACTTTGAAAAATACAAAAAAGTTCAAGAAAAATCATTGACAACACCAATAAATTCAACAAGAACCTCAATAATGAAAATAAACAATAAATTCATCAAAAACCTCAACAATGAAAAACATCACAAAATTCAACAACAACCTCAACAATGAAAAAGGCCAAATAATTCAACAAAAATCTCAACATTCAAAACAGCAACAAATTGAACAACAACCTCAATCTTTCGAAAGCACCAACAAATTCAACAACAAACTCAACAATGAAAAGCAACAAAAAATTCAACAACAACCTCAACATTCAATAACACCAACAAATTCAACAACAACCTCAGCAATGATAAACAGCAAACAATTCAACACAACGACCTCAACATTGAAAAATACCAAAAAATTCAACAACAACCTCAACATTGAAAAATTCCAACAATTTCAACAACAACCTCAACAATGAAAAACACCAGAAAATTCAACGGCAAACTCAACATTGAAAATCACCAACAAATTCAACAATAACCTCAACTTTGAAAAACACCAACAATTTCAAAAACCTCAACATGGAAAAACACCAACAAACTCAACCACAACCTCAAAATTGAAAATCACCAACAAATTCAACAACAACCTCAACAATGAAAAACACCAAATAATTCAACAACAATCTCAACATTTAAAACACCAACAAATTCAACAACAACCTCAGAAATGAAAAACAGCAAAAAATTCAACAACAACGACCTCAACAATGAAAAATACCAAAAAATTCAACAACAACCTCAACAATGAAAAACACCAAAAAAATCACCAACAAGCACAACTTTGAAAATCACTAACAAATTCAACAACAACTTCAACAATGAAAAACATCAAAAAATTCAACTACAACCTCAATATTGAAAATCCCCAACAAATTCAACAACAACCTCAACAATGAAAAACACCAACAAATTCAACAAAAACCTCAACAATGAAAAACACCGATAAATTCAACAACAACTTCAACATTCAAAAGCAGCAACAAATTCAACAAAAAACTCAACAATGAAAAACACCAAAAAATTCAACAAGAACCTCAACTTTGAAAAACACCAACAAATTCAAAAACCTCAAAATGGTAAAACACCAACAAATTCAACTACAACCTCAACAATGAAAAACACCAACAAATTCAACAAAAACCTCAACAATGAAAAACACCGAAAAATTCAACAACAACTTCAACAATGAAAAACATCAAAACATTCAACAACAACCTCAACATTCAAAAACGGCAACAAATTCAACAAAAAACACAACAATGAAAAACACCAAAAAATTCAACAAGAACCTCAACTTTGAAAAACACCAACAAATTCAGAAACCTCAACATGGAAAAACACCAACAAACTCAACCACAACCTCAAAATTGAAAATCACCAACAAATTCAACAACAACCTCAACAATGAAAAACACCAAATAATTCAACAACAATCTCAACATTTAAAACACCAACAAATTCAACAACAACCTCAGAAATGAAAAACAGCAAAAAATTCAACAACAACGACCTCAACAATGAAAAATACCAAAAAATTCAACAACAACCTCAACAATGAAAAACACCAAAAAAATCACCAACAAGCACAACTTTGAAAATCACTAACAAATTCAACAATAACTTCAACAATGAAAAACATCAAAAAATTCAACTACAACCTCAATATTGAAAATCCCCAACAAATTCAACCACAACCTCAACAATGAAAAACACCAACAAATTCAACAAAAACCTGAACAATGAAAAACACCGATAAATTCAACAACAACTTCAACATTCAAAAGCAGCAACAAATTCAACAAAAAACTCAACAATGAAAAACACCAAAAAATTCAACAAGAACCTCAACTTTGAAAAACACCAACAAATTCAAGAACCTCAAAATGGTAAAACACCAACAAATTCAACTACAACCTCAACAATGAAAAACACCAACAAATTCAACAAAAACCTCAACAATGAAAAACACCAACAAATTCAACAACAACTTCAACAATGAAAAACAGCAACAAATTCAACAAAAAACTCAACGATGAAAAACACCAAAAAATTCAACAAGAACCTCAACTTTGAAAAACACCAACAAATTCAAAAACCTCAAAATGGTAAAACACCAACAAATTCAACTACAACCTCAACAATGAAAAACACCAACAAATTCAACAAAAACCTCAACAATGAAAAACACCGAAAAATTCAACAACAACTTCAACAATGAAAAACATCAAAAAATTCAACAACAACCTCAACATTCAAAAACGGCAACAAATTCAACAAAAAACACAACAATGAAAAACACCAAAAAATTCAACAAGAACCTCAACTTTGAAAAACACCAACAAATTCAAAAACCTCAACATGGAAAAACACCAACAAATTCAACTACAACCTCAATATTGAAAATCACCAACAAATTCAAAAACAACCTCAACAATGAAAAACACCAACAAATTCAACAAAAACCTCAACAATGAAAAACACCAAAAAATTCAACAACAACCTCAACATTGAGAAACACCAACAAATTCAACTGCAACCTCAACTATGAAAAATGCAAAAGATTCAAAAAAAAACATTGAATACACTAAGAAATTCAACAACAACCTCAACATTCAAAAACGGCAACAAATTCAACAAAAAACACAACAATGAAAAACACCAAAAAATTCAACTACAACCTCAACTTTGAAAAACACCAACAAATTCAAAAACCTCAACATGGAAAAACACCAACAAACTCAACCACATCCTCAAAATTGAAAATCACCAACAAATTCAACAACAACCTCAACAATGAAAAACACCAAAAAATTCAACAACAATCTCAACATTTAAAACAGCAAAAAATTCAACAACAACCTCAGAAATGAAAAACAGCAAAAAATTCAACAACAACGACCTCAACCATGAAAAATACCAAAAAATTCAACAACAACCTCAACAATGAAAAACACCAAAAAAATCACCAACAAGCACAACTTTGAAAATCACTAACAAATTCAACAACAACTTCAACAATGAAAAACATCAAAAAATTCAACTACAACCTCAATATTGAAAATCCCCAACAAATTCAACAACAACCTCAACAATGAAAAACACCAACAAATTCAACAAAAACCTCAACAATGAAAAACACCGATAAATTCAACAACAACTTCAACATTCAAAAGCAGCAACAAATTCAACAAAAAACTCAACAATGAAAAACACCAAAAAATTCAACACGAACCTCAACTTTGAAAAACACCAACAAATTCAAAAACCTCAAAATGGTAAAACACCAACAAATTCAACTACAACCTCAACAATGAAAAACACCAACAAATTCAACAAAAACCTCAACAATGAAAAACACCAACAAATTCAACAACAACTTCAACAATGAAAAACAGCAACAAATTCAACAAAAAACTCAACGATGAAAAGCACCAAAAAATTCAACAAGAACCTCAACTTTGAAAAACACCAACAAATTCAAAAACCTCAAAATGGTAAAACACCAACAAATTCAACTACAACCTCAACAATGAAAAACACCAACAAATTCAACAAAAACCTCAACAATGAAAAACACCGAAAAATTCAACAACAACTTCAACAATGAAAAACATCAAAAAATTCAACAACAACCTCAACATTCAAAAACGGCAACAAATTCAACAAAAAACACAACAATGAAAAACACCAAAAAATTCAACAAGAACCTCAACTTTGAAAAACACCAACAAATTCAAAAACCTCAACATGGAAAAACACCAACAAATTCAACTACAACCTCAATATTGAAAATCACCAACAAATTCAAAAACAACCTCAACAATGAAAAACACCAACAAATTCAACAAAAACCTCAACAATGAAAAACACCAAAAAATTCAACAACAACCTCAACATTGAGAAACACCAACAAATTCAACTGCAACCTCAACTATGAAAAATGCAAAAGATTCAAAAAAAAACATTGAATACACTAAGAAATTCAACAACAACCTCAACATTCAAAAACGGCAACAAATTCAACAAAAAACACAACAATGAAAAACACCAAAAAATTCAACTACAACCTCAACTTTGAAAAACACCAACAAATTCAAAAACCTCAACATGGAAAAACACCAACAAACCCAACCACATCCTCAAAATTGAAAATCACCAACAAATTCAACAACAACCTCAACAATGAAAAACACCAAATAATTCAACAACAATCTCAACATTTAAAACACCAACAAATTCAACAACAACCTCAGAAATGAAAAACAGCAAAAAATTCAACAACAACGACCTCAACAATGAAAAATACCAAAAAATTCAACAACAACCTCAACAATGAAAAACACCAAAAAAATCACCAACAAGCACAACTTTGAAAATCACTAACAAATTCAACAACAACTTCAACAATGAAAAACATCAAAAAATTCAACTACAACCTCAATATTGAAAATCCCCAACAAATTCAACAACAACCTCAACAATGAAAAACACCAACAAATTCAACAAAAACCTCAACAATGAAAAACACCGATAAATTCAACAACAACTTCAACATTCAAAAGCAGCAACAAATTCAACAAAAAACTCAACAATGAAAAACACCAAAAAATTCAACAAGAACCTCAACTTTGAAAAACACCAACAAATTCAAAAACCTCAAAATGGTAAAACACCAACAAATTCAACTACAACCTCAACAATGAAAAACACCAACAAATTCAACAAAAACCTCAACAATGAAAAACACCGAAAAATTCAACAACAACTTCAACAATGAAAAACATCAAAACATTCAACAACAACCTCAACATTCAAAAACGGCAACAAATTCAACAAAAAACACAACAATGAAAAACACCAAAAAATTCAACAAGAACCTCAACTTTGAAAAAAACCAACAAATTCAAAAACCTCAACATGGAAAAACACCAACAAATTCAACTACAACCTCAATATTGAAAATCACCAACAAATTCAAAAACAACCTCAACAATGAAAAACACCAACAAATTCAACAAAAACCTCAACAATGAAAAACACCAAAAAATTCAACAACAACCTCAACATTGAGAAACACCAACAAATTCAACTGCAACCTCAACTATGAAAAATGCAAAAGATTCAAAAAAAAACATTGAATACACTAAGAAATTCAACAACAACCTCAACATTAAAAAACACCAAAATATTCAACAACAACCTCAACTTTGAAAAACACCAACAAATTCAAAAACCTCAACATGGAAAAACACCAACAAATTCAACTACAACCTCAATGTTGAAACTCACCAACAAATTCAACAAAAACCTCTAAAATGAAAAACAACAACAAATTCAACAAAAACCTCAAGAATGAAAAACACCAAAAAATTCAACAACAACCTCACTTTTGAAAAACACCAACAGATTTAACAACCTCAACAATCAAATACACCAACAAATTCAACATGAAACTCAGCTTTGAAGAACACCAGCAAATTCAACAACCTAAACATTGAAATACATCATCAAATTCAACAACAACCTCAAATTTTAAAAATACAAAAAGTTACAACAAAATCAAAATTGAAAACACCAACAAATTCAACAACAACCTCAATATTGAAAATCACCAACAAATTTAACAACAACATCAACAATTAAAAACATCAAAAAACTCAACAACAACAACCACAACAACGAAAAACACCAACAAATTCTACAAAAACCTCAAGAATGAAAAACACCAAAAAATTCAACTGCAACCTCAACTTTGAAAAATACAAAAAAGTTCAAGAAAAATCATTGATAACACCAATAAGTTCAAGAAAATCCTTAATATTGAACATCACCAATAAATTCAATAACAACCTCAACAATGAAAAACATCAAAAAATTCAACAACAACAACCTCAACAATGAAAAACACCAAATAATTCAACAACAATCTCAATATTCAAAACAGCAACAAAATCAACAACAACATCAACATTCGAAAATACCAACAAATTCAACAACATCCTCAACAATGAAAAACACCAAAAAATTCAACAACAACCTCAACAATGAAAAACTCCAAAAATTTCAACAACAACCTCAACAATGAAAAACACCAAAAAATTCAACAACAAACTCAACATTGAAAATTACGAACAAATTCAACAACAACCTCAACAATGAAAAACATCAATATATTCAACAACAACCTCAACATTCAAAAACAACAACAAATGCAAAATAAATCTCAACAACGAAAAACACCAAAAAATTCAACAACAACCTCAACTTTGAAATGCACCAAAAAACTCAACAACCTCAACATTGAGAAACACCACCAAATTCAACGGCAACCTCAACTTTGAAAAATACAATAAGATTCAAAAAAAAAATTGAATACACCAATAAATTCAACAAAAACCTCAATATTGAAAATCACCAAAAAATTCGAGACCAATCTCAACATTGAAGAACACCAAAATATTCAACAAAAACCTGAACTTTGAAAAACACCAACAAATTCAAAAACCTCAACATGGAAAAACACCAACAAATTCAACTACAACCTCAATATTGAAAATCACCAACAAATTCAACAACAACCTCAAATTTGAAAAACACCAACAAATTCAACAACGTCAACGTTGAAAAGCTCTTACAAATTCAACAACCACCTCAAAATTAAAAAACAACGACAAATTCAACAGTAACCTCAACATTGAGAAACACCAAAAAATTCAAGAGCAACCTCAACATTCAAAAACACCAAAAAATTCAACAAAAACCTCAACAATGAAAAACACCAAATAAATCAACAACCTCAACATTGAAAAACACCAACAAATTCAACTGCAACCTCAACTTTGAAAAATACAAAAAAGATTAAAAAAAACCATTGATAACACCAATAAATTCAACAACCTCAACATTGAAAATCACCAACAAATTCAACAACAACCTCAGCAATGAAAAACATCAAAAAATTCATCAAGAACCTCAACAAACTCAAAATTTAAAATCGCCATCAAATTCAACAGAAATCTCAACATTGAAAAACATCAAAAAATGCAACAACAACCTCAACATTCCAAAACACCAACAAATTCAACAAAAACCTCAACAATGAAAACACCAAAAAATTCAACAAAAACGTCAACTTTGAAAAATACCAACAAGTTCAACAACCTCAACAGTGAAAAACACCAACAAATTCAACAACAACCTCAGCAATCAAAAACAGGCACAAATTCAATAACAACCTCTGCAATGAAAAACACACAAAAATTCAACAACAAACTCAACATTCAAAAACCCCAACAAATTCAACAAAAACCTCAACAATGAAAATCACCAAAAAAATCAACAACAACCTCAACATTGAAAAACTCCAACAATTTCAACAACAAACTCAACACTGAAAATCACCAACAAATTCAACAACAACCTCAACAATGATAAACACCAAAAAATTCAACAACAAACTCAACATTGAAAATTACGAACAAATTCAACAACAACCTCAACAATGAAAAACATCAATATATTCAACAACAACCTCAACATTCAAAAACAACAACAAATGCAAAATAAATCTCAACAACGAAAAACACCAAAAAATTCAACAACAACCTCAACTTTGAAATACACCAAAAAACTCAACAACCTCAACATTGAGAAACACCACCAAATTCAACGGCAACCTCAACTTTGAAAAATACAATAAGATTCAAAAAAAAATTGAATACACCAATAAATTCAACAAAAACCTCAATATTGAAAATCACCAAAAAATTCGAGAACAATCTCAACATTGAAGAACACCAAAATATTCAACAAAAACCTCAACTTTGAAAAACACCAACAAATTCAAAAACCTCAACATGGAAAAACACCAACAAATTCAACTACAACCTCAATATTGAAAATCACCAACAAATTCAACAACAACCTCAACAATGAAAAACACCAACAAATTCAACAAAAACCTCAACAATGAAAAACACCAAAAAATTCAACAACAAACTCAACATTGAAAATAACTAACAAATTCAACAACAACCTCAACAATGAAAGACATCACTAAATTCAACAACAACCTCAACATTCAAAAACACCAAAAAATTCAACAAAAAACTCAACCATGAAAAACACCAAAAAATTCAACAACAACCTCAAATTTGAAAAACACCAACAAATTCAACAACGTCAACGTTGAAAAACTCTTACAAATTCAACAACCACCTCAAAATTAAAAAACAACGACAAATTCAACAGTAACCTCAACATTGAGAAACACCAAAAAATTCAAGAGCAACCTCAACATTCAAAAACACCAAAAAATTCAACAAAAACCTCAACAATGAAAAACACCAAATAAATCAACAACCTCAACATTGAAAAACACCAACAAATTCAACTGCAACCTCAACTTTGAAAAATACAAAAAAGATTAAAAAAAACCATTGATAACACCAATAAATTCAACAACCTCAACATTGAAAATCACCAACAAATTCAACAACAACCTCAGCAATGAAAAACATCAAAAAATTCATCAAGAACCTCAACAAACTCAAAATTTAAAATCGCCATCAAATTCAAAAGAAATCTCAACATTGAAAAACATCAAAAAATGCAACAACAACCTCAACATTCCAAAACACCAACAAATTCAACAAAAACCTCAACAATGAAAACACCAAAAAATTCAACAAAAACGTCAACTTTGAAAAATACCAACAAGTTCAACAACCTCAACAGTGAAAAACACCAACAAATTCAACAACAACCTCAGCAATCAAAAACAGGCACAAATTGAATAACAACCTCTGCAATGAAAAACACACAAAAATTCAACAACAAACTCAACATTCAAAAACACCAACAAATTCAACAAAAACCTCAACAATGAAAATCACCAAAAAAATCAACAACAACCTCAACATTGAAAAACTCCAACAATTTCAACAACAAACTCAACACTGAAAATCACCAACAAATTCAACAACAACCTCAACAATGATAAACATCAAAAAATTCAACAACAACTTCAACATTCAAAAACAACAACAAATTCAACAAAAAACTCAACAATGAAAAACACCAAAAAATTCAACAACAAACCCAACTTTGAAAAAAACCAAAAAATTCAACAACCTCAACATTGAGAAACAGCAAAAAATTGAACTGCAACCTCAACTTAGAAAAATACAAAAAGATTAAAAAAAAACATTGAATACACCAATGAATTGAACAACAACCTCAATATTGAAAATCACCAAAAAATTCAACAACAACCACAACATTGAAAAACACCAAAATATTCAACAACAACCTCAACTTTGAAAAACACCTACAAATTCAGAAACCTCAACATGGAAAAACACCATCAAATTAAACTACAACCTCAATATTGAAAATCACCAACAAATTCAACAACAACCTCAACATTCGAAGACACCAACAAAATCAACAACAACATCAACAATGAAAAACACCAAAGAATTCATCAACAACCTCAACATTCAAAAACACCAACAAAGTCAACAACAACCTCAACAATGAAAAACACCAAAAAATGCAACAACAACCTCAACATTCAAAAACAACAACCAATTCAACAAAAACCTCAACAATTAGAAAACCAAAAAATTCAACAACAACGTCAACTTTGAAAAACAGCAGCAAATTCAACAACCTCAAAAGTGATAAACACCAACAAATTCAACAAAAACCTCAACATTGAAAAACTCTGACAAATGCAACAACAACCTCAACAATGAAAAACACCAATAAATTCAACAAGAACCTCAACTTTGAAAAACACCAACAAATTCAAGAACCTCAAAATGGTAAAACACCAACAAATTCAACTACAACCTCAACAATGAAAAACACCAACAAATTCAACAAAAACCTCAACAATGAAAAACACCGAAAAATTCAACAACAACTTCAACAATGAAAAACATCAAAACATTCAACAACAACCTCAACATTCAAAAACGGCAACAAATTCAACAAAAAACACAACAATGAAAAACACCAAAAAATTCAACAAGAACCTCAACTTTGAAAAACACCAACAAATTCAAAAACCTCAACATGGAAAAACACCAACAAATTCAACTACAACCTCAATATTCAAAATCACCAACAAATTCAAAAACAACCTCAACAATGAAAAACACCAACAAATTCAACAAAAACCTCAACAATGAAAAACACCAAAAAATTCAACAACAACCTCAACATTGAGAAACACCAACAAATTCAACTGCAACCTCAACTATGAAAAATGCAAAAGATTCAAAAAAAAACATTGAATACACTAAGAAATTCAACAACAACCTCAACATTGAAAAACACCAAAATATTCAATAACAACCTCAACTTTGAAAAACACCAACAAATTCAAAAACCTCAACATGGAAAAACACCAACAAATTCAACTACAACCTCAATGTTGAATCTCACCAACAAATTCAACAAAAACCTCTAAAATGAAAAACAACAACAAATTCAACAAAAACCTCAAGAATGAAAAACACCAAAAAATTCAACAACAACCTCACTTTTGAAAAACACCAACAGATTTAACAACCTCAACAATCAAATACACCAACAAATTCAACATGAAACTCAGCTTTGAAGAACACCAGCAAATTCAACAACCTAAACATTGAAATACATCATCAAATTCAACAACAACCTCAAATTTTAAAAATACAAAAAGTTACAACAAAATCAAAATTGAAAACACCAACAAATTCAACAACAACCTCAATATTGAAAATCACCAACAAATTTAACAACAACATCAACAATTAAAAACATCAAAAAACTCAACAACAACAACCACAACAACGAAAAACACCAACAAATTCTACAAAAACCTCAAGAATGAAAAACACCAAAAAATTCAACTGCAACCTCAACTTTGAAAAATACAAAAAAGTTCAAGAAAAATCATTGATAACACCAATAAGTTCAAGAAAATCCTTAATATTGAACATCACCAATAAATTCAATAACAACCTCAACAATGAAAAACATCAAAAAATTCAACAACAACAACCTCAACAATGAAAAACACCAAATAATTCAACAACAATCTCAATATTCAAAACAGCAACAAAATCAACAACAACATCAACATTCGAAAATACCAACAAATTCAACAACATCCTCAACAATGAAAAACACCAAAAAATTCAACAACAACCTCAACAATGAAAAACTCCAAAAATTTCAACAACAACCTCAACAATGAAAAACACCAAAAAATTCAACAACAAACTCAACATTGAAAATTACGAACAAATTCAACAACAACCTCAACAATGAAAAACATCAATATATTCAACAACAACCTCAACATTCAAAAACAACAACAAATGCAAAATAAATCTCAACAACGAAAAACACCAAAAAATTCAACAACAACCTCAACTTTGAAATACACCAAAAAACTCAACAACCTCAACATTGAGAAACACCACCAAATTCAACGGCAACCTCAACTTTGAAAAATACAATAAGATTCAAAAAAAAATTGAATACACCAATAAATTCAACAAAAACCTCAATATTGAAAATCACCCAAAAATTCGAGAACAATCTCAACATTGAAGAACACCAAAATATTCAACAAAAACCTCAACTTTGAAAAACACCAACAAATTCAAAAACCTCAACATGGAAAAACACCAACAAATTCAACTACAACCTCAATATTGAAAATCACCAACAAATTCAACAACAACCTCAACAATGAAAAACACCAACAAATTCAACAAAAACCTCAACAATGAAAAACACCAAAAAATTCAACAACAAACTCAACATTGAAAATAACTAACAAATTCAACAACAACCTCAACAATGAAAGACATCACTAAATTCAACAACAACCTCAACATTCAAAAACACCAAAAAATTCAACAAAAAACTCAACCATGAAAAACACCAAAAAATTCAACAACAACCTCAAATTTGAAAAACACCAACAAATTCAACAACGTCAACGTTGAAAAACTCTTACAAATTCAACAACCACCTCAAAATTAAAAAACAACGACAAATTCAACAGTAACCTCAACATTGAGAAACACCAAAAAATTCAAGAGCAACCTCAACATTCAAAAACACCAAAAAATTCAACAAAAACCTCAACAATGAAAAACACCAAATAAATCAACAACCTCAACATTGAAAAACACCAACAAATTCAACTGCAACCTCAACTTTGAAAAATACAAAAAAGATTAAAAAAAACCATTGATAACACCAATAAATTCAACAACCTCAACATTGAAAATCACCAACAAATTCAACAACAACCTCAGCAATGAAAAACATCAAAAAATTCATCAAGAACCTCAACAAACTCAAAATTTAAAATCGCCATCAAATTCAACAGAAATCTCAACATTGAAAAACATCAAAAAATGCAACAACAACCTCAACATTCCAAAACACCAACAAATTCAACAAAAACCTCAACAATGAAAACACCAAAAAATTCAACAAAAACGTCAACTTTGAAAAATACCAACAAGTTCAACAACCTCAACAGTGAAAAACACCAACAAATTCAACAACAACCTCAGCAATCAAAAACAGGCACAAATTCAATAACAACCTCTGCAATGAAAAACACACAAAAATTCAACAACAAACTCAACATTCAAAAACACCAACAAATTCAACAAAAACCTCAACAATGAAAATCACCAAAAAAATCAACAACAACCTCAACATTGAAAAACTCCAACAATTTCAACAACAAACTCAACACTGAAAATCACCAACAAATTCAACAACAACCTCAACAATGATAAACATCAAAAAATTCAACAACAACTTCAACATTCAAAAACAACAACAAATTCAACAAAAAACTCAACAATGAAAAACACCAAAAAATTCAACAACAAACCCAACTTTGAAAAAAACCAAAAAATTCAACAACCTCAACATTGAGAAACAGCAAAAAATTGAACTGCAACCTCAACTTAGAAAAATACAAAAAGATTAAAAAAAAACATTGAATACACCAATGAATTGAACAACAACCTCAATATTGAAAATCACCAAAAAATTCAACAACAACCACAACATTGAAAAACACCAAAATATTCAACAACAACCTCAACTTTGAAAAACACCTACAAATTCAGAAACCTCAACATGGAAAAACACCATCAAATTAAACTACAACCTCAATATTGAAAATCACCAACAAATTCAACAACAACCTCAACATTCGAAGACACCAACAAAATCAACAACAACATCAACAATGAAAAACACCAAAGAATTCATCAACAACCTCAACATTCAAAAACACCAACAAAGTCAACAACAACCTCAACAATGAAAAACACCAAAAAATGCAACAACAACCTCAACATTCAAAAACAACAACCAATTCAACAAAAACCTCAACAATTAGAAAACCAAAAAATTCAACAACAACGTCAACTTTGAAAAACAGCAGCAAATTCAACAACCTCAAAAGTGATAAACACCAACAAATTCAACAAAAACCTCAACATTGAAAAACTCTGACAAATGCAACAACAACCTCAACAATGAAAAACACCAAAAAATTCAACAACAACCTCAAAATTCAAAAACACCAACAAATTCAACTGCAACCTCAACTTTGAAAAATACAAAAAAGATTAAAAAAAACCATTGATAACACCAATAAATTCAACAACCTCAACATTGAAAATCACCAACAAATTCAACAACAACCTCAGCAATGAAAAACATCACAAAATTCATCAAGAACCTCAACAAACTCAAAATTTAAAATCGCCATCAAATTCAACAGAAATCTCAACATTGAAAAACATCAAAAAATGCAACAACAACCTCAACATTCCAAAACACCAACAAATTCAACAAAAACCTCAACAATGAAAACACCAAAAAATTCAACAACAATCTCAACTATGAAAAAAACCAACAAATTCAACAACATCAACATTGAAAAACACTAACAAATTAAAGAGCAAACTCAACTTTGAAAAATACAAAAAAGTTTTAAAAAAAACAGTGTTAACATCAATAAATTCAACAACAACCTCAATATTGAAAATCACCAACAAATTCATCAACAACCTCAACAATGAAAACAGGCAAACAATTCAACAACAACGACCTCAACAATGAAAAACACCAACTAATTCAACAACAACCTCAACATTGAAAAACTCCAACAATTTCAACAACAACCTCAACAATGAAAAACACCAACAAATTCAACAATAACCTCAATTTTGAATATCACCAACAAATTTAACAACAACATCAACTTTGAAAACATAAACAAATTCAAAAAACTCAACATGGAAAAACACCAACAAATTCAACAACAACCTCAATATTGAAAATCACCAAGAAATTTAACAACAACCTCAACAATGAAAAACATCAAAAAATTCAACAACAACAACATCAACAATGGAAAACACCAAACAATTCAACACCAACCTCAACATTCAAAAACAACAACAAATTCAACAACAACCTCAACTATGAAAAACACCAAAAAATTCAACAACAACCTCAACATTCAAAAACACCAACAAATTCAACAAAAACCTCAACAATTATAAACACCAAAAAATTCAAGATAACGTCAACTTTAAAAACACCAAGAAATTCAACAACCTCAACATTGAAAAACAGCAACAAATTAAACAACAACCTCAACATTGAAAAACATCAAAAAATACAAAAACAACCTCAACTTTGAAAAACACCAACAAATTCAACAACCTCAACTTTGAAAAACACCAACAAATTCAACTGCAAACTCAACTTTGAAAAATACAAAAAAGTTCAAGAAAAATCATTGATAACATCAATAAATTCAACAAGATCCTTAACATTGAAAAACGCCAAAATATTCAACAACAACCTCTACTTTGAAAACATAAACAAATTCAAAAACCTCAACACGGAAAAGCACCAACAAATTCAAGAAAAAACTCAATATTGAAAATCACCAACAAATTCAACAACAACCTCAACTTTGAAAAATACAAAAATGATCAAAAAAAACCATTGATGACACCAATAAATTCAACAACCTCAACATTGAAAATCACCAACAAATTCAACAACAACCTCAGCAATGAAAAACATCAAAAAATTCAACAAGAACCTCAAGAATGAAAAACACCAACAAATTCAACAACAACCTCAACATTCAAAGACACCAACAAATTCAAGAAAAACCTCAACAATGAAAAACACCAAACAATTCAACACCAACCTCAACATTCAAAAACAACAACAAATTCAACAACAACCTCAACAATGAAAAGCACCAAAAAATTCAACAACAACCTCAACATTGAGGAACACCAACAAATTCAACAAAAACCTCAACAATGAAAAACTCCAAAAAATTCAACAACAACGTCAACTTTAAAAACACCAACAAATTCAACAACCTCAACATTGAAAAACACCAACAAATACAACAACAACCTCAACATTCAGAAACTCCAACAAATTCAACAACACCCTCATCAATGAAAAGCACCAAAAAATTCATCAACAACCTCAACATTCAGAAACACCAACAAATTCAACAAAAACCTCAGCAATGAAAAAAACCAAAAATTCAACAACAACCTCAAGAATGAAAAACACCAACAAATTCAACAAGTACCGCAACAATGAAAAGCACCAAAAAATTCAACAACACACTCAAAATTGAAAATAACCATCAAATTCAACCAAAATCTCTACATTGAAAAACATCAAAAAATACAACAACAACCTCAACATTCCAATCAACCAAAAAGTTCAACTAAAACCTCCACAATGAAAACACCAAAAAATTCAACAACAATCACAACTTTGAAAAACACCAACAAATTCAACAACATCAACATTGAAAAACACCAAGAAATTAAAATGCAAACTCAACTTTGAAAAATACAAAAAAGTTTAAAAAAAAACATTGCTAACACCAATAAATTCAACAACAACCTCAATATTGAAAATCACCCGCAAATTCATCAACAACCTCAACAATGAAAAACACCAAAAAATTCAACAACAAACTCAACATTGAAAATCACCAAAAAATTCAACAACAACCTCAACAATGAAAAACATGAAAAAATTCAACAACAACCTCAACATTCAAAATCAACAACAAATTCAACAGAAAACTCAACAATGAAAAACACCAAAAAATTCAACAACAACCTCAACTTTGAAAAACACCAAAAAATTCAACAAAAACCTCAACAATGAAAAACACCAAAAAATTCATCAACAACCTCAACATTCAAAAACGCCAACAAATTCAACAAAAACCTCAACAATGAAAAATACCCAAAAATTCAGCAACAACTTCAACATTGAAAAACACCAACAAATTCAACAACAACATCAACATTCAAAAACACCAAAAAATTCAACAACAACCTCAACTTTGAAAAATACAAAAAAGTTCAAGAAAAATCATTGACAACACCAATAAATTCAACAAGAACCTCAATAATGAAAATAAACAATAAATTCATCAAAAACCTCAACAATGAAAAACATCACAAAATTCAACAACAACCTCAACAATGAAAAAGGCCAAATAATTCAACAAAAATCTCAACATTCAAAACAGCAACAAATTGAACAACAACCTCAACATTCGAAAGCACCAACAAATTCAACAACAAACTCAACAATGAAAAGCAACAAAAAATTCAACAACAACCTCAACATTCAATAACACCAACAAATTCAACAACAACCTCAGCAATGATAAACAGCAAACAATTCAACACAACGACCTCAACATTGAAAAATACCAAAAAATTCAACAACAACCTCAACATTGAAAAATTCCAACAATTTCAACAACAACCTCAACACTGAAAAACACCAGAAAATTCAACGGCAAACTCAACATTGAAAATCACCAACAAATTCAACAATAACCTCAACTTTGAAAAACACCAACAATTTCAAAAACCTCAACATGGAAAAACACCAACAAACTCAACCACAACCTCAAAATTGAAAATCACCAACAAATTCAACAACAACCTCAACAATGAAAAACACCAAATAATTCAACAACAATCTCAACATTTAAAACACCAACAAATTCAACAACAACCTCAGAAATGAAAAACAGCAAAAAATTCAACAACAACGACCTCAACAATGAAAAATACCAAAAAATTCAACAACAACCTCAACAATGAAAAACACCAAAAAAATCACCAACAAGCACAACTTTGAAAATCACTAACAAATTCAACAACAACTTCAACAATGAAAAACATCAAAAAATTCAACTACAACCTCAATATTGAAAATCACCAACAAATTCAACAACAACCTCAACAATGAAAAACACCAACAAATTCAACAAAAACCTCAACAATGAAAAACACCGATAAATTCAACAACAACTTCAACATTCAAAAACAGCAACAAATTCAACAAAAAACTCAACGATGAAAAACACCAAAAAATTCAACAAGAACCTCAACTTTGAAAAACACCAACAAATTCAAAAACCTCAAAATGGTAAAACACCAACAAATTCAACTACAACCTCAACAATGAAAAACACCAACAAATTCAACAAAAACCTCAACAATGAAAAACACCAACAAATTCAACAACAACTTCAACAATGAAAAACATCAAAAAATTCAACAACAACCTCAACATTCAAAAACGGCAACAAATTCAACAAAAAACACAACAATGAAAAACACCAAAAAATTCAACAAGAACCTCAACTTTGAAAAACACCAACAAATTCAAAAACCTCAACATGGAAAAACACCAACAAATTCAACTACAACCTCAATATTCAAAATCACCAACAAATTCAAAAACAACCTCAACAATGAAAAACACCAACAAATTCAACAAAAACCTCAACAATGAAAAACACCAAAAAATTCAACAACAACCTCAACATTGAGAAACACCAACAAATTCAACTGCAACCTCAACTATGAAAAATGCAAAAGATTCAAAAAAAAACATTGAATACACTAAGAAATTCAACAACAACCTCAACATTGAAAAACACCAAAATATTCAATAACAACCTCAACTTTGAAAAACACCAACAAATTCAAAAACCTCAACATGGAAAAACACCAACAAATTCAACTACAACCTCAATGTTGAAACTCACCAACAAATTCAACAAAAACCTCTAAAATGAAAAACACCAAAAAATTCAACAACAACCTCACTTTTGAAAAACACCAACAGATTTAACAACCTCAACAATCAAATACACCAACAAATTCAACATGAAACTCAGCTTTGAAGAACACCAGCAAATTCAACAACCTAAACATTGAAATACATCATTAAATTCAACAACAGCCTCAAATTTTAAAAATACAAAAAGTTACAACAAAATCAAAATTGAAAACACCAACAAATTCAACAACAACCTCAATATTGAAAATCACCAACAAATTTAACAACAACATCAACAATTAAAAACATCAAAAAACTCAACAACAACAACCACAACAACGAAAAACACCAACAAATTCTACAAAAACCTCAAGAATGAAAAACACCAAAAAATTCAACTGCAACCTCAACTTTGAAAAATACAAAAAAGTTCAAGAAAAATCATTGATAACACCAATAAGTTCAAGAAAATCCTTAATATTGAACATCACCAATAAATTCAATAACAACCTCAACAATGAAAAACATCAAAAAATTCAACAACAACAACCTCAACAATGAAAAACACCAAATAATTCAACAACAATCTCAATATTCAAAACAGCAACAAAATCAACAACAACATCAACATTCGAAAATACCAACAAATTCAACAACATCCTCAACAATGAAAAACACCAAAAAATTCAACAACAACCTCAACAATGAAAAACTCCAAAAATTTCAACAACAACCTCAACAATGAAAAACACCAAAAAATTCAACAACAAACTCAACATTGAAAATTACGAACAAATTCAACAACAACCTCAACAATGAAAAACATCAATATATTCAACAACAACCTCAACATTCAAAAACAACAACAAATGCAAAATAAATCTCAACAACGAAAAACACCAAAAAATTCCACAACAACCTCAACTTTGAAATACACCAAAAAACTCAACAACCTCAACATTGAGAAACACCACCAAATTCAACGGCAACCTCAACTTTGAAAAATACAATAAGATTCAAAAAAAAAATTGAATACACCAATAAATTCAACAAAAACCTCAATATTGAAAATCACCAAAAAATTCGAGAACAACCTCAACATTGAAGAACACCAAAATATTCAACAAAAACCTCAACTTTGAAAAACACCAACAAATTCAAAAACCTCAACATGGAAAAACACCAACAAATTCAACTACAACCTCAATATTGAAAATCACCAACAAATTCAACAACAACCTCAACAATGAAAAACACCAACAAATTCAACAAAAACCTCAACAATGAAAAACACCAAAAAATTCAACAACAAACTCAACATTGAAAATAACTAACAAATTCAACAACAACCTCAACAATGAAAGACATCACTAAATTCAACAACAACCTCAACATTCAAAAACACCAAAAAATTCAACAAAAAACTCAACCATGAAAAACACCAAAAAATTCAACAACAACCTCAAATTTGAAAAACACCAACAAATTCAACAACGTCAACGTTGAAAAACTCTTACAAATTCAACAACCACCTCAAAATTAAAAAACACCAACAAATTCAACAGTAACCTCAACATTGAGAAACACCAAAAAATTCAAGAGCAACCTCAACATTCAAAAACACCAAAAAATTCAACAAAAACCTCAACAATGAAAAACACCAAATAAATCAACAACCTCAACATTGAAAAACACCAACAAATTCAAATGCAACCTCAACTTTGAAAAATACAAAAAAGATTAAAAAAAACCATTGATAACACCAATAAATTCAACAACTTCAACAGTGAAAATCACCAAATAATTCAACAACAACCTCAACATTGAAAAACTCCAACAATTTCAACAACAACCTCAACAATGAAAAACACCAAAAAATTCAACAACAGCCTCAATTTTGAATATCACCAACAAATTTAACAACAACATCAACTTTGAAAACATAAACAAATTCAAAAACCTCAACATGGAAAAACACCAACAAATTCAACAACAACCTCAATATTGAAAATCACCAACAAATTTAACAACAACCTCAACAATGAAAAACATCAAAAAATTCAACAACAACAACATCAACAATGGAAAACACCAAACAATTCAACACCAGCCTCAACATTCAAAAACAACAACAAATTCAACAACAACCTCAACTATGAAAAACACCAAAAAATTCAACAACAACCTCAACATTCAAAAACACCAACAAATTCAACAAAAACCTCAACAATTATAAACACATAAAAAATCAAGATAACGTCAACTTTAAAAACACCAAGAAATTCAACAACCTCAACATTGAAAAACAGCAACAAATTAAACAACAACCTCAACATTGAAAAACATCAAAAAATACAAAAACAACCTCAACTTTGAAAAACACCAACAAATTCAACAACCTCAACTTTGAAAAACACCAACAAATTCAACTGCAAACTCAACTTTGAAAAATACAAAAAAGTTCAAGAAAAATCATTGATAACATCAATAAATTCAACAAGATCCTTAACATTGAAAAACGCCAAAATATTCAACAACAACCTCAACTTTGAAAACATAAACAAATTCAAAAACCTCAACACGGAAAAGCACCAACAAATTCAAGAAAAAACTCAATATTGAAAAACACCAACAAATTTAACAACAACCTTAACAATGAAAAACATCAAAAACTTCAACAACAACAACGTCATCAATGATAAACACCAAACAATTCAACACCAACCTCAACATTCAAAACCAACAACAAATTCAACAACAACCTCAACAATGACAAACACCAAAAAATTCAACAACAACCTCAACATTCAAAAACCCCAGCAGATTCAACAACCTCAACATTGAAAAACACCAACAAATTCAACAAAAACCTCAACTTTGAAAAATACAAAAATGATCAAAAAAAATCATTGATGACACCAATAAATTCAACAACCTCAACATTGAAAATCACCAACAAATTCAACAACAACCTCAGCAATGAAAAACATCAAAAAATTCAACAAGAACCTCAAGAATGAAAAACACCAACAAATTCAACAACAACCTCAACATTCAAAGACACCAACAAATTCAAGAAAAACCTCAACAATGAAAAACACCAAACAATTCAACACCAACCTCAACATTCAAAAACAACAACGAATTCAACAACAACCTCAACAATGAAAAGCACCAAAAAATTCAACAACAACGTCAACATTGAGGAACACCAACAAATTCAACAAAAACCTCAACATTGAAAAACACCAACAAATACAACAACAACCTCAACATCGAAAAACTCCAACAAATTCAACAACAACCTCATCAATGAAAAGCACCAAAAAATTCAACAACAACCTCAACATTCAGAAACACCAACAAATTCAACAAAAACCTCAGCAATGAAAAAAACCAAAAATTCAACAACAACCTCAAGAATGAAAAACACCAACAAATTCAACAAGTACCGCAACAATTAAAAACACCAAAAAATTCAACAACACACTCAAAATTGAAAATAACCATCAAATTCAACCAAAATCTCTACATTGAAAAACATCAAAAAATACAACAACAACCTCAACATACCAAAAAACCAAATAATTCAACTAAAACCTCAACAATGAAAACACCAAAAAATTCAACAACAATCACAACTTTGAAAAACACCAACAAATTCAACAACATCAACATTGAAAAACACCAAGAAATTAAAATGCAAACTCAACTTTGAAAAATACAAAAAAGTTTAAAAAAAAACATTGATAACACCAATAAATTCAACAACAACCTCAATATTGAAAATCACCCGCAAATTCATCAACAACCTCAACAATGAAAAACATGAAAAAATTCAACAACAACCTCAACATTCAAAATCAACAACAAATTCAACAAAAAACTCAACAATGAAAAACACCAAAAAATTCAACAACAACCTCAACTTTGAAAAACACCAAAAAATTCAACAAAAACCTCAACAATGAAAAACACCAAAAAATTCATCAACAACCTCAACATTCAAAAACGCCAACAAATTCAACAAAAACCTCAACAATGAAAAATACCCAAAAATTCAGCAACAACTTCAACATTGAAAAACACCAACAAATTCAACAACAACATCAACATTCAAAAACACCAAAAAATTCAACAACAACCTCAACTTTGAAAAATACAAAAAAGTTCAAGAAAAATCATTGACAACACCAATAAATTCAACAAGAACTTCAACAATGAAAATAAACAATAAATTCATCAAAAACCTCAACAATGAAAAACATCACAAAATTCAACAACAACCTCAACAATGAAAAAGGCCAAATAATTCAACAACAATCTCAACATTCAAAACAGCAACAAATTGAACAACAACCTCAACATTCGAAAGCACCAACAAATTCAACAACAACCTCAACAATGAAAAGCAACAAAAGATTCAACAACAACCTCAACACTCAATAACACCAACAAATTCAACAACAACCTCAGCAATGGTAAACAGCAAACAATTCAACACAACGACCTCAACATTGAAAAATACCAAAAAATTCAAAAACAACCTCAACATTGAAAAACTCCAACAATTTCAACAACAACCTCAACAATGAAAAACACCAGAAAATTCAACGGCAAACTCAACATTGAAAATCACCAACAAATTCAACAATAAACTCAACTTTGAAAAACACCAACAATTTCAAAAACCTCAACATGGAAAAACACCAACAAACTCAACCACAACCTCAATATTGAAAATCACCAACAAATTCAACAACAACCTCAACAATGAAAAACACCAAATAATTCAACAACAATCTCAACATTTAAAACACCAACAAATTCAACAACAATCTCAGAAATGAAAAACAGCATAAAGTTCAACAACAACGACCTCAACAATGAAAAATACCAAAAAATTCAACAACAACCTCAACAATGAAAAACACCAAAAAAATCATCAACAAGCACAACATTGAAAATCACTAACAAATTCAACAACAACTTCAACAATGAAAAACATCAAAAAATTCAACAACAACCTCAACATTCAAAAACACCAACAAATTCAACAAAAAACTCAACAATGAAAAACACCAACAAATTCAACAAAAACCTCAACAATGAAAAACACCGAAAAATTCAACAACAACTTTAACATTAAAAACAGCAACAAATTCAACAAAAAACTCAACAATGAAAAACACCAAAAAATTCAACAAGAACCTCAACTTTGAAAAACACCAACAAATTCAAAAACCTCAACATGGAAAAACACCAACAAATTCAACTACAACCTCAACAATGAAAAACACCAACAAATTCAACAAAAACCTCAACAATGAAAAACACCGAAAAATTCAACAACAACTTCAACAATGAAAAACATCAAAAAATTCAACAACAACCTCAACATTCAAAAACGGCAACAAATTCAACAAAAAACTCAACAATGAAAAACACCAAAAAATTCAACAAGAACCTCAACTTTGAAAAACACCAACAAATTCAAAAACCTCAACATGGAAAAACACCAACAAATTCAACTACAACCTCAATATTGAAAATCACCAACAAATTCAAAAACAACCTCAACAATGAAAAACACCAACAAATTCAACAAAAACCTCAACAATGAAAAACACCAAAAAATTCAACAACAACCTCAACATTGAGAAACACCAACAAATTCAACTGAAACCTCAGCTATGAAAAATGCAAAAGATTCAAAAAAAACATTGAATACACTAAGAAATTCAACAACAACCTCAACATTGAAAAACACCAAAATATTCAACAACAACCTCAACATTCAAAAACACCAAAAAATTCAACAACCTCAACATTGAAAAACACCAAGAAATTCAACTGCAACCTCAACTTTGTTAAATACAAAAAAGATTTAAAAAAACCATTGATATCACCAATAAATTCAACAACCTCAACATTGAAAAACACCAAAAATTCAACAACAAACGCAGCTTTGAAGAACACCAGCAAATTCAACAACCTAAACATTGAAAAACATCATCAAATTCAACAACAACCTCGTCTTTAAAAATACAAAACGTTTCAACAAAATCAAAATTGAAAACACCAACAAATTCAACCACAACCTCAATTTTGCAAATCACCAACAAATTTAACAACAACATCAACAATTAAAACATCAAAAAATTCAACAACAACAACCACAACAATGAAAAACACCAAACAATTCAACAACAACCTCAACATTCGACAACACCAACAAATTCAACAACAACCTCGTCAATGAAAAACATCAAAAAATTCATCAACAACCTCAACATTCAAAAACATTAACAAATTCAACAAAAACCTCAACAATTAAAAAAACCAAAAAATTCAACAAAAACGTCAACTTTGAAAAATACCAACAAGTTCAACAACCTCAACAGTGAAAAACACCAACAAATTCAACAACAACCTCAGCAATCAAAAACAGGCACAAATTGAATAACAACCTCTGCAATGAAAAACACACAAAAATTCAACAACAAACTCAACATTCAAAAACACCAACAAATTCAACAAAAACCTCAACAATGAAAATCACCAAAAAAATCAACAACAACCTCAACATTGAAAAACTCCAACAATTTCAACAACAAACTCAACACTGAAAATCACCAACAAATTCAACAACAAACTCAACAATGATAAACATCAAAAAATTCAACAACAACTTCAACATTCAAAAACAACAACAAATTCAACAAAAAACTCAACAATGAAAAACACCAAAAAATTCAACAACAAACCCAACTTTGAAAAAAACCAAAAAATTCAACAACCTCAACATTGAGAAACAGCAACAAATTGAACTGCAACCTCAACTTAGAAAAATACATAAAGATTAAAAAATAACATTGAATACACCAATGAATTGAACAACAACCTCAATATTGAAAATCACCAAAAAATTCAACAACAACCACAACATTGAAAAACACCAAAATATTCAACAACAACCTCAACTTTGAAAAACACCTACAAATTCAGAAACCTCAACATGGAAAAACACCATCAAATTAAACTACAACCTCAATATTGAAAATCACCAACAATTTCAACAACAACCTCAACATTCGAAGACACCAACAAAATCAACAACAACATCAACAATGAAAAACACCAAAGAATTCATCAACAACCTCAACATTCAAAAACAACAATAAATTCAACAAAAACCTCAACAATGAAGAACACCAAAAAATTCAACAACAACCTCAACTTTGAAAAACACCAACAACTTCAACCACCTCAACATTGAAAAACAGAAAGAAATTCAACTGCAACCTCAACTTTGAAAAATACAAAAAAGATCAAAAAAAACCATTGATAACACCAATAAATTCAACAACCTCAACATTGAAAATCACCAAGAAATTCAACAACAACCTCAGCAATGAAAAACATCAAAAAATTCAACAACAACCTCAACTTTGATCAACACCAAAAAATTCAACAACCTCAACATTGAGAAACAGCAACAAATTCAAGTGCAACCTCAACTTTGAAAAATACAAAAAGATTAAAAAAATAACATTGAATACACCAATAAAATCAACAATATCCTCAATATTGAAAAACATCAAAAAATTCAACAACAACCTCAACATTGAAAAAGACCAACAAATTCAAAAACCTCAACATGGTAAAACACCATCAAATTCAACTACAACCTCAAGATGGAAAAACACCAACAAATTCAACAACAACCTCAACTTTTAAAAATACAAAAAGGTTCATCAAATTAAAAATTGATAACACCAGCAAATTCAACAACAATCTCAAAATTGAAAATCACCAACAAATTTAACAACAACCTCAACAATGAAAAACATCAAAAATTCAACAACAACCACAACAATGAAAAACACCAACAAATTCAACAAAAACCTCAACAATTAAAAACACCAAAAAATTCAACAACAACATCAACTTTGAAAAATACCAACAAATTCAGCAACTTCAACATTGAAAAACACCAACAAATTCAACAACAAACTCAACATTGAAAATCTCCAAAAAATTTACTATCAACCTCAACATTGAAAAAATCCATCAAGTTCAACAACAACCTCAACAATGAAAAACACCAAAAAATTCAACAAGAAACTCAACATTGAAAATCACCAACAAATTCAACAAAAACCTCAACAATGAAAAACACCAAAAAATTCAACAACAACCTCAACATTGAAAATCACAAACAAATTCAACAAAAACCTCAACAATGAAAAACACCATAAAATTCATGAACAACCTCAACATTCAAAAGCACAAAAAAATTCAACAAAAACCTCAATAATGAAAAACACCAAAAAATTCAACAACAACCACAACTTTGAATAACACCAAAAAATTCAACAACCTCAACATTGAGAAACAGCAACAAATTCAACTGCAACCTAAACTTTGAAAAATACAAAAAGATTAAAAAAAAACATTGAATACATCAATAAATTCAACAACAATCTCAATATTGAAAATCACCAAAAAAATTCAACAACAACCTCAACATTGAAAAACACCAAATTATCAACAACAACATCAACTTTAAAAAACACCAACAAATTCAAAAACCTCAGCATGGAAAAACACTAACAAATTCAACTACAACCTCAATATTGAAAATCACCAACAAATTCAACAACAACCTCAACAATGAAAAACACCAACAAATTCAAGAAAAAACTCAACAATGAAAAACACCAAAAAATTCAACAACAACCTCAACTTGAAATACACCAACAGATTTAACAAACTCAACATTGAAAAACGCCAAAAAATTCAGCAAGAAACTCAACATTGAAAATCACCAACAAATTCAACAAAAACCTCAACAAAGAAAAACACCAAAAAATTCATCAACAACCTCAATATTCAAAAACACCAACAAATTCAAGAAAAACCTCAACAATGAAAAACACGAAAAAAATTCATCAACAACCTCAACATTCAAAAACAACATAAAATTCAACAAAATCGTCAACAATGAAAAACACCAAAAAATTCAACAACAACCTCAATTTGAAAAGCACCAACAGATTTAACAACCTCAACATTCAAATACACCAACAAATTCAACAACAAATTCAGCTTCGAAAAACACCAACAAAATCAACAACATCAACATTGAAAAAAACCAACAAATTCAACAACAACCTCAACATTAAAAAATACAAAAACGTTCAACAAAATAAAAATTGATAACACCGACAAATTCAACAACAACCTCAATATTGAAAATCACCAACAAATTTAACAACAACCTCAACAATGAATAACATCAAAAATTTAACAACAACAACCACAACAATGAAAAACAACAAACAATTCAACAACAACCTCAACATTCGAAAAACATCAAATTCAACAATAAGCTCAACATTGAAAAACACCAACAAATTCAACAACATTCTCAACATTGAAAATCACCATAAAATTCAACAACAACCACAACATTGAAAAACTCCAACAATTTCAACAACAACCTCAACAATGAAAAACACCAAAAAATTCAAAGACAAACTCAACATTGAAAATCACCAACAAAATCAACAACAACCTCAACTTTGAAAAACACCAACAAATTCAAAAACCTCAACAGGGAAAAGGACCTACAAATTCAACCACAATCTCAATATTGAAAATCACCAACAAATTCAACAACAACCTCAACAGTGAAAAACACCAACAAATTCAAATAAAACCTCAACAATGAAAAACACCAAAAAATTCATCAACAATCTCAACATTGAAAAACACCAACAAATTCAACAGAAACCTCAACAATGAGAAACACCAAAAAATTCAACAACAATCTCAACATTGAAAATCACCAACAAATTCAACAAAAACCTGAACAATGATAATCACCAAAAAATTCATCAACAATCTCAACATTCAAAAACAACAACAAATTCAACAGAAACCTCAACAATGAGAAACACCAAAAAATTCAACTACAACCTCAACTTTGAAAAACACCAACAACTTCAACAACCTCAACTTCGAAAAACACCTACAAATTCAATTGCAACCTCAACTTTGAAAAATAGAAAAAAGATAAAAAAAACCATTGATAACACCAATAAATTCAACAACCTCAACATTGAAAATCACCAACAAAATCAACAACAACATCAGCAATGAAAAACATCAAAAAATTAAACAACAACCTCAACTTTGAATAACACCAAAAAATTCAACAACCTCAACATTGAGAAACAGCAACAAATTCAACTGCAACGTCAACTTTCAAAGATACAAAAAGATTCAAATAAAAACATTGAATACAGCAATAAATTCAACAACAACCTCAACACTGAAAATCACCAACAAATTGAACAAAAACCTCAACAAGGAAAAACACCAAAAAAATTCATCCACAACCTCAACATTCAAAAACACCAAAAATTTCAACAAAAACCTCAACAATGAAAAACACCAAAAAATTCAAGAACATCCTCAACATTGAAAAACACCAACGAATTCAACTGCAACCTCAACTTTGAAAAATACAAAAAAGATCATAAAAAAACCATTGATAACATCAATAAATTCAACAACCTCAACATTGAAAATCACCAACAAATTCAACAACAACCTCAGCAATGAATAACATCAAAAAATTCAACAACAACCTCAACTTTGAATACACCAAAAAATTCGACAACCTCAATATTGAGAAACAGCAACAAATTCAAGTGCATCCTCAACTTTGAAAAATAAAAAAAGATTAAAAAAAAAAGCATTGAATACACCAATAAATTCAACAACAACCTCAATATTGAAAATCACCAAAAAATTCAACAACAACCTCAACTTTGAAAAACGCCAACAAATTCAATAAAAACCTCAAAAATGAAAAACAACAAAAAATTCAACAACAACCTCAATTTGAAAAACACCAACAGATTTAACAACCTCAACATTCAAATACACCAACAAATTCAACATCAAACGCAGCATTGAAAAACACCAACAAATTCTACAACTTCAAAATTGAAAAACACCAACAAATTCAACAACAACCTCAACATTGAAAATCACCAACAAAATCAAGAAAAACCTCAACAATGAAATACACCAAAAAATTCATCAAACAACCTCAACATTCAGAAACAACAATAAATTCAACAAAAACCTCAACAATGAAGAACACCAAAAAATTCAACAACAACCTCAACTTTGAAAAACACCAACAACTTCAACCACCTCAACATTCAAAAACAGAAAGAAATTCAACTGCAACCTCAACTTTGAAAAATACAAAAAAGATCAAAAAAAACCATTGATAACACCAATAAATTCAACAACCTCAACATTGAGAAACAGCAACAAATTCAAGTGCAACCTCAACTTTGAAAAATACAAAAAGATTAAAAAAATAACATTGAATACACCAATAAAATCAACAACATCCTCAATATTGAAAATCATCAAAAAATTCAACAACAACCTCAACATTGAAAAAGACCAACAAATTCAAAAACCTCAACATGGTAAAACACCATCAAATTCAACTACAACCTCAAGATGGAAAAACACCAACAAATTCAACAACAACCTCAACTTTTAAAAATACAAAAAGGTTCATCAAATTAAAAATTGATAACACCAGCAAATTCAACAACAATCTCAAAATTGAAAATCACCAACAAATTTAACAACAACCTCAACAATGAAAAACATCAAAAATTCAACAACAACCACAACAATGAAAAACACCAACAAATTCAACAAAAACCTCAACAATTAAAAACACCAAAAAATTCAACAACAACATCAGCTTTGAAAAATACCAACAAATTCAACAACTTCAACATTGAAAAACACCAACAAATTCAACAACAAACTCAACATTGAAAATCTCCAAAAAATTCACCATCAACCTCAACATTGAAAAAATCCATCAAGTTCAACAACAACCTCAACAATGAAAAACACCAAAAAATTCAACAAGAAACTCAACATTGAAAATCACCAACAAATTCAACAAAAACCTCAACAATGAAAAACACCAAAAAATTCAACAACAACCTCAACATTGAAAATCACAAACAAATTCAACAAAAACCTCAACAATGAAAAACACCATAAAATTCATGAACAACCTCAACATTCAAAAGCACAAAAAAATTCAACAAAAACCTCAATAATGAAAAACACCAAAAAATTCAACAACAACCACAACTTTGAATAACACCAAAAAATTCAACAACCTCAACATTGAGAAACAGCAACAAATTCAACTGCAACCTAAACTTTGAAAAATACAAAAAGATTAAAAAAAAACATTGAATACACCAATAAATTCAACAACAATCTCAATATTGAAAATCACCAAAAAAATTCAACAACAACCTCAACATTGAAAAACACCAAATTATCAACAACAACATCAACTTTAAAAAACACCAACAAATTCAAAAACCTCAGCATGGAAAAACACTAACAAATTCAACTACAACCTCAATATTGAAAATCACCAACAAATTCAACAACAACCTCAACAATGAAAAACACCAACAAATTCAAGAAAAAACTCAACAATGAAAAACACCAAAAAATTCAACAACAACCTCAACTTGAAATACACCAACAGATTTAACAAACTCAACATTGAAAAACGCCAAAAAATTCAGCAAGAAACTCAACATTGAAAATCACCAACAAATTCAACAAAAACCTCAACAAAGAAAAACACCAAAAAATTCATCAACAACCTCAATATTCAAAAACACCAACAAATTCAAGAAAAACCTCAACAATGAAAAACACGAAAAAAATTCATCAACAACCTCAACATTCAAAAACAACATAAAATTCAACAAAATCGTCAACAATGAAAAACACCAAAAAATTCAACAACAACCTCAATTTGAAAAGCACCAACAGATTTAACAACCTCAACATTCAAATACACCAACAAATTCAACAACAAATTCAGCTTCGAAAAACACCAACAAAATCAACAACATCAACATTGAAAAAAACCAACAAATTCAACAACAACCTCAACATTAAAAAATACAAAAACGTTCAACAAAATAAAAATTGATAACACCGACAAATTCAACAACAACCTCAATATTGAAAATCACCAACAAATTTAACAACAACCTCAACAATGAATAACATCAAAAATTTAACAACAACAACCACAACAATGAAAAACAACAAACAATTCAACAACAACCTCAACATTCGAAAAACATCAAATTCAACAATAAGCTCAACATTGAAAAACACCAACAAATTCAACAACATTCTCAACATTGAAAATCACCATAAAATTCAACAACAACCACAACATTGAAAAACTCCAACAATTTCAACAACAACCTCAACAATGAAAAACACCAAAAAATTCAAAGACAAACTCAACATTGAAAATCACCAACAAAATCAACAACAACCTCAACTTTGAAAAACACCAACAAATTCAAAAACCTCAACAGGGAAAAGGACCTACAAATTCAACCACAATCTCAATATTGAAAATCACCAACAAATTCAACAACAACCTCAACAGTGAAAAACACCAACAAATTCAAATAAAACCTCAACAATGAAAAACACCAAAAAATTCATCAACAATCTCAACATTGAAAAACACCAACAAATTCAACAGAAACCTCAACAATGAGAAACACCAAAAAATTCAACAACAATCTCAACATTGAAAATCACCAACAAATTCAACAAAAACCTGAACAATGATAATCACCAAAAAATTCATCAACAATCTCAACATTCAAAAACAACAACAAATTCAACAGAAACCTCAACAATGAGAAACACCAAAAAATTCAACTACAACCTCAACTTTGAAAAACACCAACAACTTCAACAACCTCAACTTCGAAAAACACCTACAAATTCAATTGCAACCTCAACTTTGAAAAATAGAAAAAAGATAAAAAAAACCATTGATAACACCAATAAATTCAACAACCTCAACATTGAAAATCACCAACAAAATCAACAACAACATCAGCAATGAAAAACATCAAAAAATTAAACAACAACCTCAACTTTGAATAACACCAAAAAATTCAACAACCTCAACATTGAGAAACAGCAACAAATTCAACTGCAACGTCAACTTTCAAAGATACAAAAAGATTCAAATAAAAACATTGAATACAGCAATAAATTCAACAACAACCTCAACACTGAAAATCACCAACAAATTGAACAAAAACCTCAACAAGGAAAAACACCAAAAAAATTCATCCACAACCTCAACATTCAAAAACACCAAAAATTTCAACAAAAACCTCAACAATGAAAAACACCAAAAAATTCAAGAACATCCTCAACATTGAAAAACACCAACGAATTCAACTGCAACCTCAACTTTGAAAAATACAAAAAAGATCATAAAAAAACCATTGATAACATCAATAAATTCAACAACCTCAACATTGAAAATCACCAACAAATTCAACAACAACCTCAGCAATGAATAACATCAAAAAATTCAACAACAACCTCAACTTTGAATACACCAAAAAATTCGACAACCTCAATATTGAGAAACAGCAACAAATTCAAGTGCATCCTCAACTTTGAAAAATAAAAAAAGATTAAAAAAAAAAGCATTGAATACACCAATAAATTCAACAACAACCTCAATATTGAAAATCACCAAAAAATTCAACAACAACCTCAACTTTGAAAAACGCCAACAAATTCAATAAAAACCTCAAAAATGAAAAACAACAAAAAATTCAACAACAACCTCAATTTGAAAAACACCAACAGATTTAACAACCTCAACATTCAAATACACCAACAAATTCAACATCAAACGCAGCATTGAAAAACACCAACAAATTCTACAACTTCAAAATTGAAAAACACCAACAAATTCAACAACAACCTCAACATTGAAAATCACCAACAAAATCAAGAAAAACCTCAACAATGAAATACACCAAAAAATTCATCAAACAACCTCAACATTCAAAAACAACAATAAATTCAACAAAAACCTCAACAATGAAGAACACCAAAAAATTCAACAACAACCTCAACTTTGAAAAACACCAACAACTTCAACCACCTCAACATTCAAAAACAGAAAGAAATTCAACTGCAACCTCAACTTTGAAAAATACAAAAAAGATCAAAAAAAACCATTGATAACACCAATAAATTCAACAACCTCAACATTGAGAAACAGCAACAAATTCAAGTGCAACCTCAACTTTGAAAAATACAAAAAGATTAAAAAAATAACATTGAATACACCAATAAAATCAACAACATCCTCAATATTGAAAATCATCAAAAAATTCAACAACAACCTCAACATTGAAAAAGACCAACAAATTCAAAAACCTCAACATGGTAAAACACCATCAAATTCAACTACAACCTCAAGATGGAAAAACACCAACAAATTCAACAACAACCTCAACTTTTAAAAATACAAAAAGGTTCATCAAATTAAAAATTGATAACACCAGCAAATTCAACAACAATCTCAAAATTGAAAATCACCAACAAATTTAACAACAACCTCAACAATGAAAAACATCAAAAATTCAACAACAACCACAACAATGAAAAACACCAACAAATTCAACAAAAACCTCAACAATTAAAAACACCAAAAAATTCAACAACAACATCAGCTTTGAAAAATACCAACAAATTCAACAACTTCAACATTGAAAAACACCAACAAATTCAACAACAAACTCAACATTGAAAATCTCCAAAAAATTCACCATCAACCTCAACATTGAAAAAATCCATCAAGTTCAACAACAACCTCAACAATGAAAAACACCAAAAAATTCAACAAGAAACTCAACATTGAAAATCACCAACAAATTCAACAAAAACCTCAACAATGAAAAACACCAAAAAATTCAACAACAACCTCAACATTGAAAATCACAAACAAATTCAACAAAAACCTCAACAATGAAAAACACCATAAAATTCATGAACAACCTCAACATTCAAAAGCACAAAAAAATTCAACAAAAACCTCAATAATGAAAAACACCAAAAAATTCAACAACAACCACAACTTTGAATAACACCAAAAAATTCAACAACCTCAACATTGAGAAACAGCAACAAATTCAACTGCAACCTAAACTTTGAAAAATACAAAAAGATTAAAAAAAAACATTGAATACACCAATAAATTCAACAACAATCTCAATATTGAAAATCACCAAAAAAATTCAACAACAACCTCAACATTGAAAAACACCAAATTATCAACAACAACATCAACTTTAAAAAACACCAACAAATTCAAAAACCTCAGCATGGAAAAACACTAACAAATTCAACTACAACCTCAATATTGAAAATCACCAACAAATTCAACAACAACCTCAACAATGAAAAACACCAACAAATTCAAGAAAAAACTCAACAATGAAAAACACCAAAAAATTCAACAACAACCTCAACTTGAAATACACCAACAGATTTAACAAACTCAACATTGAAAAACGCCAAAAAATTCAGCAAGAAACTCAACATTGAAAATCACCAACAAATTCAACAAAAACCTCAACAAAGAAAAACACCAAAAAATTCATCAACAACCTCAATATTCAAAAACACCAACAAATTCAAGAAAAACCTCAACAATGAAAAACACGAAAAAAATTCATCAACAACCTCAACATTCAAAAACAACATAAAATTCAACAAAATCGTCAACAATGAAAAACACCAAAAAATTCAACAACAACCTCAATTTGAAAAGCACCAACAGATTTAACAACCTCAACATTCAAATACACCAACAAATTCAACAACAAATTCAGCTTCGAAAAACACCAACAAAATCAACAACATCAACATTGAAAAAAACCAACAAATTCAACAACAACCTCAACATTAAAAAATACAAAAACGTTCAACAAAATAAAAATTGATAACACCGACAAATTCAACAACAACCTCAATATTGAAAATCACCAACAAATTTAACAACAACCTCAACAATGAATAACATCAAAAATTTAACAACAACAACCACAACAATGAAAAACAACAAACAATTCAACAACAACCTCAACATTCGAAAAACATCAAATTCAACAATAAGCTCAACATTGAAAAACACCAACAAATTCAACAACATTCTCAACATTGAAAATCACCATAAAATTCAACAACAACCACAACATTGAAAAACTCCAACAATTTCAACAACAACCTCAACAATGAAAAACACCAAAAAATTCAAAGACAAACTCAACATTGAAAATCACCAACAAAATCAACAACAACCTCAACTTTGAAAAACACCAACAAATTCAAAAACCTCAACAGGGAAAAGGACCTACAAATTCAACCACAATCTCAACTTTGAAAATACCAACAAATTCAAAAAACCTCAACAGTGAAAAACACCAACAAATTCAACTACAACCTCAATATTGAAAAACACCAAGAAATTCAAGAACAACTCAACTATTAAAAATACAAAAAGGTTCATCAAAAACAACTTGAGTAACTCCAACAAATTCAACAACAACCTCAATATTGAAAATCACCAACAAATTAACAAAAAACCTGAACAATATAAACACAAAAATTCAACCAACAAACACCACAACAATGAAAAACACCAACAAATTCAACAGAAAACCTCAACAATTAAGAAACACCAAAAAATTCAACAACAACTCAACTTTGAAAAATACCAACAAATTCAACACCTCAACATTCAAAAACACCAACAAATTCAACAACAAACTCAACATTGAAAATCTCCAAAAATTCAACAATAACCTCAACATTGAAAATCAACAACAAATTCAACAAAAACCTCAACAATGAAAAACACCAAAAAATTCATCAACAACCTCAACATTCAAAAACACCAACAAATTCAACAAAAACCTCAACAATGAAAAACACCAAAAAATTCAACAACAACCACAGCATTGAATAACACCGAACATTCAACAACCTCAACATTGAGAAACAGCAACAAATTCAACTGCAACCTCAACTTTGAAAAATTTAAAAAGATTTAAAAAAAGCAACATTGACTACACCAATAAATTC